>NW_017731381.1:1049765-1051722 GCF_001890085.2 Hipposideros armiger
GCCACTACCACCTCCAGGGCACAGCCAGAGGCAACAGACCCGGGAGCTCAGTCTTTCTGGGCATGAGGCCCATCAGCTTCTGATCATGGTTGCAGCCTGAGGGCCAAGCTTCTGATTAAACACATCTGAGGGCTGACTAATCCTTTCCAGAGACCTCAGAGCGTGGGCATTAATCTCACAAGAGGCCAACCTCTCTTGGGCGCTATCCTTGCGAGGGTGCTATCCTGGGGACAGGGATCACGCGTCCCTCTGATTTGCTCCAGAGGGCTAATATCTCTGTGAAAGAGCTTTTATACATGCATAGTGCACCAATCTTTGGTGCTGCCTCCCAGGGTTCACCCCTTGATTGCTTGTCTCTGCTTTCCTTCCTGGGTCCCCCAGGGACTGTAGCTATCAGTTCTTAGCAGGCTACCACCCCCAAGGCACAGACAGCCAAATAAGACACATGCCCCCAGTCGTTCTGTCAAAGAGGCCAATTAGCTTGTCCTGGAGTTTCAGCCTAAAACAGGCTTCAGTTTTCACACACATCTAGAGGCCTACACATTTCAAATTACATTACAAAGCTTGCGTGGTCAAAACAGTATGGTATTGGCATAAAAACAGACATATAGATCAATGGAATAGAGAGCCCAGAAATAAACCCATACCTATATGGTCAATGAATTTACAACAAAGAAACCAAGAATATACAATGGGGCAGTCTCTTCATTAATTGGTGTTGGGACAGCCACATGCAAAAGAATGAAACTGAACCACTATCTTAAACCATACACAAAAATTAACTCAAAATGGGTTAAAGGTTTGAATGTAAAACCTGAAGCCATAAAATTTCTAGAAGAAAATATAGGTGGTAAGCTCCTTGATATGGGTCTTGGCAGTGGTTTTTTTGGATTTGACACCAAATCAAAGGCAACAAAAGTAAAAAAATTAACAAGTGAGACTATATCAAACTAAAGAGTTTCTGCACAGCAAAGAAAACCATTGACAAAATGAAAAGACAACCTAAAGAACGGGAGAAAATAATTGCAAATCATGTATCTGATAAGAGACTAACATCCAAAATATATAAAGAACTCACAACTCAATAGCAAAAAAAAAAAAACCCAAACAATCCAATTAAGAAATGGGCAAAGGATATGAATAGACATTTTCCCAAAAAGGACATACAGATGCCAAACAAGTGCATGAAAAGGGGCCCAACATCACTAATCATCAGGGAAATGCAAATCAAAACTTCAGGACTATCCATTCTAAAGGCATTCCCACTGGGCATAAATCACTAAACTTTATGAAACTTCATATTTATCACTATCAATTACCCTCAGTGTCTCACACCTACATTATTCATGTTTTATATAATTGGCATACATACACCTCCTTTGTCATTTTCTTAAAGATATGGTAAGAATAGTTCAAAATGGAAATGAAGGTTTCTAATATGAATAACCAAGTCCAAATACATAGACTAATTGAGAAACAGAACATGAAAGAATGGCCAAAATATAAAACAGTAACAACACCAAATGCTGGCAAGGATGTGGAGAAACTGGACGCCTCCTATATATTGCTGGTGGGCGTGTAAAAAGGTACCACCACCCTGGAAAAGAGTTTGTCAGTTTGTTATAAAAACTCAACATACAATTACCATATGACCCAGCAATTGCATGCTTGTGTATTTATCCCAGAAGAATGAAGATGTAGTATTTTCACACATAAATGAAGATGTATGGAAACCTATACATGAATGTTCATACCAGCTTTATGAGAAATAGCTAAAAACTGGAAACAACGCAGATGTCTTTCAATGAATGAAAAAAACTCTTGGTACCTCCACACCATGGAACACTACTCAGCAGTAAAAAGGAATGATTATTGATAAACACAACCTCAATGAATCTCCAGGGAATGATGCTGCATGTTTAAAAAACCAAAAGGTTGCATACTGTATGATTCCATT
>NW_017731381.1:1053457-1070191 GCF_001890085.2 Hipposideros armiger
AAGGAAGGAAGGAAGGAAGGAAGGAAGGAAGGAAGGAAGGAAGGAAGGAAGGAAGGAAGGAAGGAAGGAAGGAACGGAGGGAGGTTGGTCTGGACTAAGAAACTGTGGAACCTCCCTGCTGCCTTTTCCTCTCTGGTCCTCCATGTCCTCAAAGCAGAATAAGGGGGCTGCACAAACAAGTCTGCACAACCCCTCCTGTCCTATCCTCAGCCCAGGCGAGCCCCAAGGTGACCTGGTCCCCTCCCTCTGCCAGCCTCTGCCACACAGCCCAGCTGTTACACAAAGAGCAGCAGGGCTTGGGAGATGGCACCCCCTCTCCCAGCTCTAACTGATTACACCTCCTGGGGGAGGAGGGAGAACAGGGCTGGTCAGCTGCCCGCCCAGCTCCACGCTGAGGATGTGGTCGGGGCTTGATTAAATAATTACACAGAACCTACTGAGTAATCACACAGTCTCAAGAAGCAAGGCGCCCCTTCAGAGGGAGGCCCCATTAGTGATTTGGGGGCGTGTGACTGAGTGTGTCTGTCTCTTGCCTATGATAAAATTATCATCATAAGGCCTCATTAGCAAAACACATCCATCTCCCCCATCTCATTTGCTCACCTCCCGAACCTGGGTGTATAACATAGTCCTCATTCGATGGTTGAGGAAACAGGCTCAGAGTGATTTGGGGCTGGTTCAAGGTCCCAGGAGTAGGACAGGGGCAAGTCCAGCTCTGATCGCCACCACGAGGGGCTGGTGCCAAAGGTGGTCACTCCCCAGGAAGTCAACACAGAGTCAGAATGAGGTTCAGAATCGAAAGATCATAAGAGTGATTTTGTTTGGTTTTTGTTTGTTGTTTGGTTTTATTTCCCCACTTGGATTATTTCTCTCCTTCCAATTTTGGAAAACAAATCTAAAACCGGCATGAGAGCCTTCCTAAGATCTCTTGCTGCCAAGAAAACAGCACAGTGTGTGGGGTGAGAAGTGGGTCCTGCTGCCCATCTCCCCATCGCCCAGACCCAGGGGGATGCTGGGGGGTGCGGAGGGCAGTTTTGGGGGCTCTGCTGTCAGGCTGGCACCTCCTGGTCTCCAGTGAGCTACCCCACAGACCTTGCCGGCAGAGGGGCAGTAAGACTCCAGCACGCACCCTTCCAGCAGGGTGTCTGGTTTAACTGGAAAGAAATATACGGTAAATAGCTAATAAGAGGTTGCGTGGGAGGGCTCTCTGCGGCCCAAAGGCAGATGCTCCCTGCCTGCTCCTTGCTCATCCAGCTCTCCACCGGCCCCATTGGCTCATTTACACTGGAACAGCCCAAATTCATTAATAATGATTAGTCTCTCCTCCGGAAGAGGCATGCAATCAAAGGGCCATTAAAATTAAACGCTAGAGGAGNGGGGGGTGTGGTTAGGGGGTGGGAAAGAGGTGGGTGTGGTTATGCAAAGGCAACATGAAGGATCCTTGTGGTAATAGAACTGCTTATCTATCTTGACTATGGTGGTGAATACATGAACCCACACGTGTAATGAAATTGTGTGGAAGTAAATATGCACGAGCACACACACATAAGTAAGTACAAGTAAATGTGGGAAATATCTGTGGATTATGTCAAGGTCAGTATCCTGGTTGTAATATTGTACTACAGTTTTACAAGATGTTACCACGGGTGGGACTGGGTAAAAGGATACACAGGATCTCTCTCTATTATTTCTTACCACTGCGTGTGAATCAAAATTATCTCAAAATAAAAAGTTTAATTTTAAAAACCCCTACCTGATATGATGGAAGGAAGAGAGGGAGGGACAGAGAGCTCAGAGAGAGAAAGAGGAAAGGAGGGAAGAAACGTCTTTTTCACGTCTGGTTGGAGATAGGTGTTATTATCCCCATTTTGTAGATGAGGAAACTGAGGCTCAGGGAACAACTGTCCCATTCTCAAAGACACACTTTGAGGAGTTAGGAGTCAAGCCCTTCTCTGACTCTCCCTTGGCCTGCCTCCATCCTTTAGGCAAACACAGCCATCCATCAAACATAGACAATGACTGCATTACTCAAGAGGAAATTGAAGCCAGGCTGTAAGATGCAGTCCACAAAATTCATGATTTCTTTCCCCACCCCCGCGCCTTCTCCTTGGTCCCTTTTTCATATGGATAGGGTTTTTATTTCTGCATTTATTGCACATGCAAATTGCAGATGAGAGCATCGGCTACACAAGTCATTACTCAGAGTAGCATCTCCCCAACTGCCACCGGACGAGGACCGAACAGCTTGTGGTTAATTTGCTATATAATCACTGCCTGTGACAGGGGGGCAGGGCTGTGCCTGTGCTAATATTAGGACAGGAGAAGCTGAGCAGAGAGGACTCTGGGGGTGTGGGAGGGGGCGTGGTATTGAACCAGGGAGAAACGGAGACCGCTGGTGGGGAGCCGACTGGAGTAGTCCCTGCCCCAGTCAGAGGCTTCTGGGAGGCTCCGCTCCTCTGCCAAGGCGTAGAATTGCTCCAGACCATTAGTCATATCTCCATGGAAGAGCTACCCAGAATCCCCATTCTTCTAACCTCCACCATCGCTGGCCACTCTTACTATCGTCCCAGCTCAAGGAAAAGATATTTGTATGCACATGCTGTAACCACTGGGATGGGTCACGAGCTAGAGGAAATGCACCAATAGGGTTAAACCACTATACTAGTGTTGTAACAACTCAATTAGAAAAAGAGGCCAACAATCCAATAAAAAATGGGCAAAGGATGCAAACAAGCAGTTCTCAGATGAGGAAATTCAGCCTCTAAGCATACACACAAATGCTCAACCGTAGTCTTCACAAAAAAGGAAATGCAAACGAAAACGACAGTGAGATGGCCTTTCTACCTACTGGACTGACAAAGATCAAAATATTTGATCACATGCTGAACGGACCAGAGTGTAGAGAAACCCACACTCTCAAAGGTGGGCAAGGGTATAAACTGGCATAGTCTCCATGGATGGCAATTTGGCACTCTCTATCAAAAGGTTTGATGCACGTGCCCATTGACCCAGAACGTCTACTGCTGTAGAATGTATTCCACAGACATACTTGCATATATGTATGCAAAGTTGGATGTACAAGGCTATTCGCTGCAGCACAGTTTATAATAACAGAAGATTGGAGACAGCCGGAATGTCCATCAACAGGGGACTGCTTAAATAAATTGCCATACATCCATACAATGGAAATCTTTATGGCTGTTAAAAAAGAATGAGGCAGCTCTTTATGTACGAATATGAAACAATCTCCAAGATATATTGTTAAGTGAAAAAAGCAAAGTGCTGAACAGTGTGATTAGAATGCTGCTGTTCGTGAGGATTTTTAAGGATAGAGGCACATACACATCTATGCTTCTATATGCAGAGGATCTCTCTGAAAGGATGGCAATCTTTGCAATATTTGGTTCTGTAGAGGGATAAAGGCTCTGGGGGCTGGGGACAAACTGGGCAAGAAGCTCGTTTTTCACTGTTTACTGTATGCATATATAACCCACTCTAATTGATTAGAAATAATTTTGTTAAAGCCTCTGTTGGTTCCTTTTACCTAAGAATCAAACCTCTTGGCCTGACACCCAAGGCCCTTCACAGTTTCTTTATGTCCTGATGCCACCCCTTAGCACACTCCTCTCGAAGCGCCATGAATTTCTCACTTCTCCCAAACACACCCCGCTTTTTCATACTTCAGGACCTTTGCATATGCTGTTTGCTGTGTCTAGAATGTCCCCCACACCCACCTTTGCCTCCCACAAGCCTACTCATCTTTTAAGACCCAGAACAAACATGACTCCCAGAAGGTACCTGTCCTTGACCTCCCCAAGGGGGGTTAATCCACCTCGTCTGTGTTTTCATGGCCCAGCTAACTTGTCCAGTTGCTCCTTGCTAAAGAACTGGTTACTTAACAAGTAAAGGAAAGAGAAAGTCTTTACCCTGGTTTAAGATTTCGCTGGCTCTTGTTTGCCCCCTAAGGTACCATCATGGGGTCTTGTGTTCCTTGGTTGGCGTCCCATCCACCTGTTGCATTGAACAGTCTCTGCCTTGTAGGAGGTGTTTTAACTCCAACGGCAGGAAATTCTCAGACTCAACTGCAATTGTTCTTTGTTCCCACTCTTTGCAGAGCCTCTACCACTATCTGTGGGGTACTTCCACCCAAGAATGAGGTCTCTCTCCTTCTTTCCCTCTAATCTGTTCCATATGTCTGCCAGCTGGACTGTTACCATAGAATCTGTGGTCTTTTATGACTGGCTTCTCTCACTTAGCATAATGTTTTCGAGGTCCATCCATGTCATATGTGTATCAGTATTTCCATCCTTTTTATTGCTGAATGATATTCCATTGTATGAATATGCCACAGTTCGTTTGTCTGTTCATGGGCTGATGGGCTTTTGGGTAATTTGCATTTTGGGCAATTATGAATAATGCTGATACAAATATTTGTACACAAGTTTTTGTAAAGATGTATTTTCATAGCTCTTGGGTATGTACCTAGGAATAGAATTGCTGGACTACATGGTACCTCTATGTTTAACCATTTGAGGAACTGCCAGACTGTTTTGCAAAGTGGATTACCATTTTACATTCTCACCAGCAGTGTATGAGGCCCTTTACTCTACAATAAAGACAAAGCTCCTTGCCTTGGCGTCATAGCCCTATGTAACCTGGCTCCCGCCAAACTCAGCAATCTCATCTCTCCTCCACTGTTCCTGGCTCCTTCTCCAGCCACACCATCCTCTCACTTCCTCCAAATTCTGACACTACCTGCAATCTCCAGGCCTTTCTGTAGCTTTCATTAGAAGAATGAAGGATGAACCTGTAAAGTCCAGAGACTGAAGGCAGGTGAAGGTTGGGCTTTCTAATCAAAAGCAAAAGCTGGTCCTTATGTCTGAGTTCGCTGGGCCAATGGTACATACAAATATTATCCCATTCTACAGACAGAGGAACTAAGGTTTGACGATGTTAAGTCAAGAGCATGCAGTTAGGGAGCTGGGAGAGAGAGCTGAGAGGTGGGCTGGGCTCAGGATGGGGGTTCTCAAAGCACTTTGGATGGGTGCCTTGGGCTTCCTGCTCAGAAGTATTGGGTCCCAGCCCAATGCACCAGTCTTGGGCCTGGTCAGATCAGGGGAAGTGGGGAAGTGGTCTATAACCTAGAAGCAGCTGCACAGGCAGCAGATGGTAACGGCTGCCTCTCAGATTTTTTTTTTTTCAATCATGTAGCTTTTTTTCTTTTACAGTCAGAATTTTTTCTAAAATCCTCTAAAAACATGAGTTTTGTAGCAACAGAGGTGGCTGAGTGTTTCTGAGAGACCCAGAACCCAGACTGGGTCTTTCAGCCTGCTGGGGTCTTCGCCTCTGTGACATAGGAATAAAACAAGTTTAAGTTCACTGCCTGGAAACAGTCACTGGAGGCCAGGAGCCTCCTGTTCCCTGTGGCTAGAGCAGCCCTGGGACTCTGGAATCCCACACTCCAGGATCACCTTGTCCCAAGCCACAAGAAGAGTGAGCAGCGAGCCCAGGACAACACACACTCGGCAACCAGCCCCTGGTGCAGGTGATAGTCCTGGTCTCCAAACATGTGTGAGTCTCCATGGGAAGGAACCAAGAGCAGCACAACCTCAAACAAGTGACTTAACCTCTCTGAGCCTCAGTTTCCCCATCTGTAAAATGGAGGCGATAATGCTGTCTACCTCCTGAGGCTGTTGGGAGGATTGAACTAGGCTTGTGTAAGGGCCTGACTCAGGACCTGGATCCAAGTACCTCCCAGTGACAGTGAGTGTTGATGATTATTTTTAAGCCACAGGAAAGAGAACTGATCATTCATGGTGCCAAGGCCAGAAAAGAGGAGACCCTGAAGCCCAGGTGGAGGGCTCATGGATGGACTGGCTGGGTCTGTCAGGCCCTGGACCTTACCCAGCAGGAGGGAGGGGGCTAGCTAGGGCATGTTCTCCTGGTTATGGCTGGAGTGTAAGAGGACAGGTCTCATTGTGCAAGCTCATTTCAAATTCCTGCTTCTGTCACGACTACTCCCATTCCATTGGCCAACATAATGCCCACATCATCCAAAATCCATGGGTGGGAGGGACTGTAATGTTGCATGGTAAAGTCTTGATATAGAGAAAGGTGGAGAATTGGATCTAATCATTCAACCTACCCCGTATCTTTTGCTTGACCACACTGAATAATTAATAATGATTTATCTCTTTATTTGATTATTTGTTCATTGTTTGACTCCCCTTAGACAGTACGCTCCGTGTGGGCAGGGCACTGCCTGCCCCGTTCAGGTTGTTTTCCTCAGTGCCTAGCACTGTACCTGGCACATAGGTGATCAATATTGCTCCTTCTACAGGTCCGGCAAAAGGTACGCTCCCTGGTGAGTGGGGATGGGAGATGTGCTGGACCCTCAGAAGGCAAGCTTCGCCAGATCAGGCTGGAATCCTCAGCTTGAGCTGGGCCAAATCCCAAGAACCTTCCAGAGGACAAAAATCTCACTTAAATTGAATCTTTTTAACAACTCAGTGATCTGATGATTACGTTCCCCATTTCACAGATAAGAAAAAGAGGCTGACAGAAATGAAGTTACCTCACTTATTACTTACTACAGCCTAGACGCTGCCCAAGAAGACATTCCCCAGAGAAGATATACAAATAGCCAATAAGCACACAGAAAGATGCTCAGCCTCATTAGTCCTTAGAGAAATGCAAATGAAAACCACAGTGAGATACCATTTCATACCCACTGGGATAGCTATATTCAAAAAGATGAACAAGAACAATTGTTGGTGAGGATGTGACAAAATTGGAACCTCATACATTATTGGTGAATCTGCTTTGGAAAACAGTTTGGCAGTTCCTCAAAAAGTTAAACAGAGAGATACCATGTGACCCAGCAATTCCATTCTTTGGTATGTATATACAAGAAACACACACACACACACACACACACACAAAATAATCCTCACAAAACCTTGCATGCAGATGTTTATAGCAGCACTATTCATAATAGCCAAAACATAGAAACAACCCAAATCTCCACCAACTGATGGATAAACAAAATGTGGTATATCCACACGATGGAATATTAGTCAGCAGTAAAAGAATGAAGTGCTAATATATGCTACGACATGGATGAGCCTTAAAAACATTATGATACATGAAAGAAGCCAGTCACAAATAACCACATATTACTTGGTTCCATTTATATGACATGTGCAGGAGAGGCAAGTCCATAGAGACGGAAAGTTGATTAGTAGTTTCCAGGGGCTGGGAAAAAAAAGGAATGGGAAGTGACTGTTAATGCATATGAGATTTCTTTTTGGGGTGATGAAAATGTTCTGGAATTAGAAAGTGGTGATGATTGCACAACTCTGAATTTACTGAAAAACCACTAACTTGTTAAACACTTAACATGGGTGAATTGTATGTTGTTTGAATTTTATTTCAATCAAGCTGTTAAAAAAAAACAGAACTAAATGGAAAACCTAAAAAAGCTATAAAACTTCAGAAGAACATACAAGGGAAGAATCTTTGTGCTTTTGAGGAAGGCAAATAGTTTTTTATATACGGCACCGAAGGCATGACTCATATAAGAAAAACAATTGATGGACTGGACCTCATTAAAATTAAGAAGAGAGGGATTTCGAGTTTTCCTGGGAGTGAGTGCCTTGGTGCAGAGGGAGGGTTCGGGGCAAGAGAGAGAGAGAAGCAGAAGGCCTCAGAGACAGCCCCCAGGGAGCAAAGGAGGATGGAGACAGGGTTGGGGTAGAGGTGAAGGGAGGTGAGAACCAGGCCCACAGGGTCCCCAGGCACCTTCCAAGAGCATCTCAGGCCAAGAGTCCAGAGCAGGGAATGCCCAAGGCTGGCCAACACACCTGAAAATGAAGACGTCCTCAGAAGGAGGCAGGACGAAAGGGGACGTCCCGCTCCTTCCAAGAACCAGGGGCAAACCTCTCCATGTTGAATGCTACCATTTCCTCCTGAGATCAATGTCATCATCCTCATGGGACGGTCAAGAAAACCAAGGGTCAGAGAAGTTAGATGTCTCCCAAGGTCACAGAGTTCATATCTAACCTGAGTCTGGGGCCCGGGACACTCCTTTTGGGCACAGAGGCCAGGTCTGAACCAAGCACCCACTAACGCCGCCCAGGGCACGAGCACGTCTGAGGCAGTTAGCATGAAGGAGGGAGCACAGCTAATTGCCTGTACAAATTAACTCTAATGTGGTCGGCATCGACGTACTTATCTTTCTTTAATTACATTAATCAATTAATGAAGAAGATGGCTTCCTCTTCTGGTGACTCCCAAGGCCCATATGGTCTGGGGAGTCCAGCTGGAAAGGTGGGTTTCCCCTCTGGCCCTGGCTTCAGTACATGACAGGGCAGGTGTCAATAAGGGGAACTTGCCCCCAAGCCTTCTCCACCCTGAAGTCTCCACAAGAGGAGAGAGGTGAGAAAATGGAAGCAGTGATCCCGGAAGAGGGAAGCAACAGAAGTTCAAAAACTCCTTACCCTGGCGTTCGAGGCCCCGCTCCAGCGTTGTTCCTTGCTGCCTGAACCCATGCTTATCAGCCTGGGCTGATTGATGTTCTATGAGCCACGCATGCATGCTTTAGCCTCCACACCTACGTAAGTGCCATTTCCTCCACCGGGAAGGTCAGGTCCCATCAGTCAGGAGTCCAGGGCAGGCCAGCGGGTTCCAGTACCTCCCCAGCACCTTACAGAAGGCTTGCTTACAATAGCCTCCTCGCGCAGAGTGGCTCAGTTGGTTAAGAGCTCGCTCAAGAGTTTGAGCTCTGAGCAACAGCAGTTCGAGTCCAGCCCGAGCTGAGCAGCCGCTGAGCTGCCAACAGGTAGCAGGATGGCTCAGCTTAAAAAAAACAAAAACAAACAAACAAAAAAAAAAATAGCCTCCTTTGCTTATTTATGTTTGATTCAACGAATATTTACAGTCCCTTTGGGACAGACAGATGCTAAAGAGATCTATGATTACATAGAACAATGGTTCTCAGTCTATTAAATCACCAGGAGAGCTTTTAAAAGGACGATGCCCAGGCCCTATCCCAGGCACATTAAAGCAAAATCTCTGAGGGTGAGGCCTCAGCATCTGTATTTTTTAATTCCCCAGGTGATATTAATGTGCAGGCAGAGCTGAAATCATCCTTGCAATGCTGCTACCAAGGACTGCTTTCCTTGGAGGTTTTTGAGCGTATGATCAGCCCATGTGCTTTTTCTAATTCTTTGTTTAAATGAGATGAATTTACATTAGCTACTCTGTTTTCCTTGTATAAACAATTATACACGTGGCTGAGAGAAAGCAAGCTCTGGTCTTTTTCATCCCCTTATAAGAGCCCTAATCCCATTCATGAGGGCTCCACCTTCATGATCTAATTACCTCCCAGAGGCCCCACCTCCAAATACCATTGAGGATTTAGGCATCAATATATGCATTTGGGGGCACATAAGCTGATTCACAGTCCACAGCAGGGTACTTGGGGACAGAGAGGAAACTGAGCAGTGACTGTGTCTCCTACTGACCACCCTCCCGTCCCCCAGATCAACTCAAGAGAGATTTTGCCAGGACAATTCTGGGGCTGGAACTCTCCCTCAGGCCAAGGTGCCCTCTCTGAGCGTTGGTTTTCTCATCTACGGTGTGAGAAGAATAATCATCTCCACCGCAGAGAACTGTGGTGAGCAGTAAATGAAACAGGGATACAGTAATGCTCAATAAGTGGCAATCGTAGTCATTACTGTCATCCTCCAGGGCACCCAGGGGGGGGAGGGGGGGGCTGAAGGAGGAAGAAGAGGGACGGGGTCCCACATCCTCACCTGAGTTCCAAATCCTAGCTGCTCTTCCGCAACAGCCAGCGCTGACTACTCCGTTACGCACAGGGGCACTGTACCCAAGGACAACAATATTTTAGGGGTGCCCCCAAAATGTCTTAAGTTCTTTTTATCTCATTTGGTTGTGGCAAGAACATTTAACATGAGATCTACCCTCTTAACAGACAGTTAAGTGTGCAATGTACCATTGATTGTAGGTACAATGTCACCCAGCAGATCTCTAGAACTTATTCGCTCTACGTAACTGAAGCTTTTTTAATTAAAATATATTTGACATACAACATTGTGTGTAAACTATAAGGCGTACGTAACTGAAACTTGATGCCCGCTGATTAGTAGCTCCTCATTTTCCCTCCCCGTCCCCCCCCTCCTCCCCCCAGGCCTAGGCAACCACCATTCCACTCTTGGATTCTAAGAATTTGACTATTTTAGACACCTCCTGATAGTGGACACGTGCAGCATTGGTCTTCCTGTGACTGGCTTGTTTCATTTAGCATGATGTCCTCAAAGTTCTTCCGTGTTGTCGCATGTGCAGAATTTCCTTCTTTTTTAAGGCTGATAGTATTCCATTGTATGTATATGCCATATTTTTAATTTCTTTTAAAATTAGGGGGAAAATCATCTTTTAGAGTAGGCAAAGCTGTTTTTCCCTTTTTTCTCTCGTCGGAAACAAATGAGATGTTTAGGATCCACAACAATCTCTTCTCGTAAGAGGGCCCACAAAAGGCGGAAGCATCTAGGATCCGGGGAAGTCATAAGGCAGCCCTGCTCAAACCTCACCTGTGCTGGCCTTTGTGCATCCCTCCAGCCCTTGTTCTGATCTGAGCCCTGTTCAACTCTCTCCTGGACAGTGGGGAGAGCGTCCTGGCAGGTCTCCCAGCCTGTTCTCTCAAATCTTCATATACACCCTCCACCTCCATCCGTACATGCAGCCAGCACAACCTGTCGAAAGCACAGAGCTGACCGTGTCTCTTCCCTGCTGAAAACCTCCAGTGGTTCCCCATGTCCTCAGGACAAAGTCCAAACGCCCCGCATGGCACACAAGGCCTAGGTGGGCAGTCACGTGCAGACCTCCAGCCACTCCCCTCCATGCACCCAACCTTCTTGCTTTCACATCTCCATGCCTTTGCATTTGCAGTGCCCTCTACCCCGCACGCCCCTTCCCCTGAAAACTCCTAGCCATCCTTCAAAGCCCAGCTCCTCTGAGAGCAATTCTATACATCCATCATGTCATGATTTTGAGTGACTGTCTCCTCGAAGTCAGGGGCTATGTTTTCTTCAGCCTCATCCCTCCAACCACCACCCCAGTGCCTATCTTAGAGCAACAGCGTTGGTGAAGGCAGAGATGACTCCCTTGAGGTCATGCCCGCATCTGGGCCCCCTCTGCCCCACCCCAGCTCCAAGCCCCAGATGCCCTGTGATTTCCAAATACCAAGGGCTGCCCTGTGGTCCTGTCCACCCTTTCCTCAACCGGCAGGCTGGGAGTGCAGCAATACTGGGTGCATGAGTGGCAGAGTAGCCCTAGGTGGGTAGAGCTGTGGTTCTCATCACCAACACCCCCTTCAGGAGAAGCCATCAGCCAGCCAGGATTGGAAGGGAGTCTTCCCACCCAAGAAAATCCCAGGTGCCATGTTTAGAGAACTGGCCAGGGACCAAGAGACCTGGTTCAGCCTTGGTCTCTGCGTATGACCACTCTTCTGTGCCTCGGTTTCTCCATCTATGAAGCGTGGGTTGAGCTAAATCCTCTAAAGAAAGCTTTCTTCCAACTCGGGCTGCAAAAGCTCCTCTGGGGCCTCCCATTAGTCCAGGCCGAGCTACCAACACAGAGGGAAGAGTGCCATCTACTGAGTCCCAGCCTCCATCCAGAACACCGAACCACCAAAGGAATTGTCAAAATATGCAAACCTGCCATGTGAGCAATTGTCTGCTTTCTTCCTTTGCGTAGCCACAGCCCCGTTCCCTTGCATGGGACCGAGGGTCACCACCTTCCAGCCTAGCCAAAGGGCTTTGGCTGTACGGCCCCCACACCATCCCCAGCCCCCAAACCTCAGGAAAGCCAGGACCCCTCATGCCATGCTGCCCCCAGTGTCAGGCCCACACCAGGGCAGCCCCCGGCTGCCAGTCCCTCTCATACTGGCCGACGGCTGGAGATGGAGAACAATGATCCCTATTGTGACTAAATTTCCCCCTGAAGATCTCATTCAAGATGTTAGAGTGAGCGATCATAAAAGGAATTAATAGTTGATTCGCTGTATAATTTCCTAGTTCAATATACTTTAGTGCAGCGACTAAATGAGCCGTCCCGGCCGTTCGGTGGGGCCAGATAGCGACTTTATCACTGGGATCTCAGGCTGAGGAATAAAAGCAATTCTTCTGAAGTAATTGCGTCTAATTAAAAGAAACATTTAAAAAGTGTAACCAAAAGGAATTCATTTCAAATGGAAAATTAATGCTGAAAAATAGCCCTGAGCTCTCTTGTCGCAGCTAATAGCCAGGCAGCCGCAGAATAATTAAACTGTTTTGAAATGTCGATACCATCCTGCTCGGGAGAAGATGGGCACGGCTGAGCACATCGCGGGCATCGGTGAAGGGGGCAGCTCCCGAAGTGGTAGCCAACACTGGGACTCAGGGTCAGCCACGGGCTTCCCGGCAGGGTGAGAACCAGGCCACCTGGGACCAGGCTGGCAGGGGTTGAGGCCATGGCACTAATGAGGAAAGCACCACTTATCTGCACATCTTGAGTGCCTGAGTGTCCCATCAAACCTTCAGAACAAACCTGCAANGAGAGGGGAGAGGCGTGGGATGGGCGGGCAGAGCTGGGTGGGAATACCTCTCAGGACTCGGACACCCTCGCCTCAGGACCTTGGGTCGGTCACCTCAGGTCTTGCTGCTGAGGCTCAGTGTCCCCATCTCTGAAATGGAAGGGCAGTTATGACAACAGTGTCAGAGAAAATGTGTGTGGACGCGCCAGCCGGGAGGAATAAATGTTGGGTGACCCTCGTACGAGACTCCCAGCATCACGACTTTGGGAGGAGAGAATTAGTGCAAGGGGAGAGGGGGTGATGCCTCCTGCTAGGCCAGACCCCAAAGCAGCCACTTCTCAGGACCTCGCTGCCTTCCCTCTGGTCCCCGGATACCACACACCGCCCACCTCCCCCAGTCCCAGCACCCCCAGGACAGGGCCACAGCCATACCCCCTCTTCTGGTCTCTGGGCAGGAGCAGCAGAGGCGTCAGAAGCGGTGTAGGAGGGGCAGGGAGAGGGCCAGGCCACCCTGGAGGAGGCTGGGCCAAACAGGGCTGCCAGCCCTCAGCTCCCACCTGCCATCTGGTTTCCCAGAAGCCTCTGGTGCAGAGAGAAGGCCTCGGACCCCACACCCACCAACTGACCATCCCACTGTCCCAGGTGACAAGAGACCTCTGCCGGGCAGCAGGACATCCAACACGGAGCCCCATGCATGGTGGCTATGAAATGCATCTCCTCCACCCGTTTCTCAAAGAACAAAATTCAAACAGGAACAAAGAGAGGAAGCAGCAGGTCCACGCCTTCCTTGAAGAAGGGGAGATGCCAGAGTTCCAGATGTGCTGACCCCTGGGTTTTTGTGGCCATCTGACTCCTCTTGAGGACAGGAAATGAAATTTTACAAAGGCCCTTATCATGTGCCAAGCTCTCGACCTTGTCACTTCATCTAGCAGCCACAAGGACACCACAAGGTTGGTATTAATCACGCCTGTTTTCCAGAGGAAAAACTCAGACAGGCCAAGCAGCTTGTCCGAAATCCTGTGCCTGGGACAGTCACGGCGCCAAAGCCAAGATTCAGGGCCAAAAAGCGTTGGATTCGGACTTGCTTCTTCTTCCTCTCTTCCAATTGGTGGACAGTTGCCTGGCTCCTGAAGAAAGGGGCCGGGTGGGTTGAAAGGATCGTCTCGTGATGATACCAGTGAGGATTCTAGCTGACGCCTCCCAAGCCCCTCCTGTGTGCCCAGCCCCAGCTCCCACAGGTTCAGCCATTTACGCTCCCACAGCTTGATTGGACCAGGACTATCATACCCATTTCCTAATGAAGACACGGAAGCACAGAGAAGTTAAATGACTTGTCCAAGGCCACGGGAGAAGGACATGGCAGAGCCAGGACCCACCCGAGGGACTATGAACTCCGCAAGGACTGGGCTTGGTCCAGCCCGGTTCCCCGCCGGGCCCCACCGGCAAGGTACTTGGAACAGAGCAAATGATGAATAAATAAGTGTTGGATGGAAGTGGGTGTTGCTAGTGAGAGGGAAGGCTGACAGATGAGCACAGCAGTGGAGAATGATGGTCAAAGGTGGTGTCTAAATTGTCCAGGTTCAGATCCCAGCTTTGCCACTTTTGATGTGCAAGCTTCTTAATTTGTCTCCGTGTCAATTCTCTTATCTGAAAAATGACTATCATAACAGCTCTTACCAGCTGGGGAACCCATGAGTTGTTACTATACAGCTTGGCACCTGGTGAGCGCTCTATATATTGTGGATGAGTAGGTGGCAGGCAGTACTAAAGCTTTGCACTGGCCCACAGCCTTATGAGGTGTTCTTATGAGGCCACCAATGGTGGTCAGACTCCACCCGGAAAGTAAGCACCCCTTAAACTTTGCACCCTGGACACCTCATTTGCCTCACTCTAGTCCAGGCCCTTGACCCTAGTCTACCCACTACTTTCCAAATCAGGGCTCCCGTGGGGTCCGGCTGCCCCCACGCATAGAATGGGGGTCTCAGACCAGCCCTGCAAGGGTCTCCAGCCTGGGCACAGTGAACTCTCCATCACCAAGAGTTTAGAGCAAAGGCCAAATGGCCACTTGGAGGCCTACAGACAGGATAACCGCTGGCAGGGAGGCTGGCAATCACTGAAGCATTCAGTGTGCTAATAGGCTAAGCATCGCCCTTGAGAATGATCACAGCGCCATCTGATGGCGAAGTGGAAGATGGCCCAGTTGGCCGGGAGGCCAGGTGATTCTCACAGCCTAGGCATTCATTCATTCATTCATTCATGATTTTTTTTTATGCCGTTAGAGATTCAGCAAACATGAATCGAGGTTCTAACACCAAGCACTTTCATGGGCTGTTCTCATAGATTATATCATTGAATTCTAACAACACTCTAAAGAAGGTAACGTTATCCTTTTTTACAAATGAGGACACTGAGGCTCAAGAGACACNGGGGCACCTGGGCGTCCGTATTTTTAAAAAGCTGCCCATGTGACTCTACCGAGCATCCAAGGCTGAGAACCCCCAGTCAACCCCCAGTCTTCCGGCACACTTCCCCCCATGGACACTCCCTGACATCTTCCCGCCCATGTGCCCTGGGGAGTTTTGGCCTAGGAGTCAAATGGTGATACAAACCCCTCCCTTGGCAAGTTTGCCACCAGAATGAAATGAGCTAAGAGAGCCTATTTCAGAGCTGGGCATGGAATAGATGCTAAATAAATGTTGGTTTCCGAAGCGAGGGAAGCAAGCAGTAAGAACCCAAGATGAAAGTCTAGCAAGCCTGAACTACAGCTTCTGACTCCATTAAAACCTGAGGGGGAAAACTAAATCTGAACAATTTAACAATAAAGATGACCTGGTCAAAAGGACTATGTTTCAACTTGAATGGAGAGGTGCTGCTGGCTTTAGAACCAAACCTGCAGTATTGAATATACACAAACACCCACATTTTTTTTTTCTTTTCAAGTGCTTACAGTTACTCAAACCAAGCTAAGGGTTGCCTGTGATCAGTGATTAGGGGACATGCTTTAATGAAACAGAAGAATAATTTGTAATCCATGAGTCGTTTAGATGCTGACAAGCATTTCTAAAGACCTTGGGAACACTTGCAAAGTAGGTTTATAGATGCACCTAAACCTTATTTACACCATTAAGATTCTTAGGAAACATCTTCTTTTACATATGCAAAGATTCCCCAGCCAGCCCCCACTTTCTGAATTGCAAATAGATTCCAATTTTCAAAGATCATCAGTGAAGCACCCATCTGCTTTGTGAATGGCTAACCCCCTTCAAAGGAAACCCAGGATCTCTAAAGATGATGGAGAGAACTTGGGAACCAGAAGAAAAACACCACCTCACCTTCGGATGAACCGAAGTTTATGGTGACCCCAGGACATTTGCAGGTGTGAAGGACATCCACAACATTTTCGCTGCCAACTGCTACTTCTTTGCAGGAAGAGAACTTCCTCTGGCCATTGAGTCTACTTTGTCCACCTGCATGGCAGGCCAGAAGTGCCAAGGCTCCCACAGTTCCCAGCAGGATTAAGCCTGCATCCTGTGGTGGGAATTCCATGATCATGCATCCTTTATTGGCTGTCTTACCCTTTCTATCTCACTTTCTCACACCACCCAAGTAAACTACTTGCATTTGACTCTATGTCTACGAAGACACAGGGTAAGAACAACATCTTTGGGATCATCGGGTTAGGAGTTATAATGGCCCCTGAGCACACTGCCCAGGAAGGAATATCAGCTTTCAGAGAAGAGATACCTGGCCCAACGTTTCCCAGCTGTGTGACTTAGGAAGTCAGTTAGCTTTGGTGAGCCTCTGTTTGCTGTAGAATGAGGATAATAAGGGCCCCACTACAGAGTATTGTTGAAAAGACTCACTGAAATCCTGTAGGTTAAGCCCCTGGCACAAGCAAGCGTTTATCCAACCAGTGTCGGTGGGAGATTTATTCCATGACAGGCTCGGAGCGTGGCGCAGTGTAAAGTTGCTCCCAGGCAGATAAGAGGTAAGAAGACAACTTGGTCATGATGTTGCCATTCACCATGTGGGGAAACCCATGGGCTGGGGGCAGCTGGGAGGCTGCACCAGGAACCTCAAGAGTCTAGAGCTGTGCTGTCCAATATGACAGCCACTAACCATGTGCAGCTACTTAAATTTAA
>NW_017731381.1:1072578-1075747 GCF_001890085.2 Hipposideros armiger
GTTTTAATACTTACAACACACTTGAAACAGTGCCTGGTACATGGTAATCTTCGTGTGTTTGTTAAATAAACACAAATATAAAATTGCAACTGTAAGAAGCAGAGTATGTACTATTCTGAGAGCCCATAAAAGGAGGATTCAACCCAGTCAGGAAAGTCAGGAAGGGCTTGAGCTGAAATGTGAAGGAAGGGGAGACATTAATTAAGGGAAACACCAAAGCAAAATGGTCTTAGCAGAGAAAACAGCATGTGCAAAGGCCCTGTGGCAGGAGGAATGATTTTAAGGATGAGACACTGAACAAAAGGCCATGTGGCTAGAGCATGGTGCAACAAGCTAAGGATAAGAAAGTTGGCAGGCCCAGTTTATGTAGGACCTTGTAGGTCACGGTCAAGAGTTTGGACTACAAAAATTACCCATGTGCCCTGGAGTCTTAGCAATATTCATCTCTCAGCTAGCCTCAGTTGTAATCAATGTACTGCAGATGTGGCCCCTCCCTTATTTTCTCCTCCCTTATCCCCACCCCTTGCAATGTGACTTTGCAGCTCTTCCCATCAAGAGATGAAGTGTAGTTTGCAATCCCTTGAATCCGGGCTGACCTTGTAACTTGCTTTGCCCAACAAAATGTGCTGGAAGTGATATTGTGCCAGTTTTGAGCCAAGGCCTCAAACAGCCTTGCATGCTTCTGCTTGCTCTCTTGGAGCTCCGCTCAGGCACCATTAAAACAAGTTTGGCCTAGCCTGCTGGAGGATGAGAGACCACAAAGAGCAGAAATGAGTCATCCCAGCCAAGGACACTCTAGAGCAACCAACAATCAGCTGACATGGTGGGGGGGGGCCAGGGAGCGCCAGCTTAGAGGAACAGAACTGCTCGGCCAAGCCCAATCATGATCAGCGGAACCCTCAGCCAACCCACAGAATTATGAGTTAGGCAAACTGTTGTTGTTTTAAGCTACTAAGTTTTGGAATGGTTTGTTACACAGCAGGCACTAACTGATACACAGACTGGGCAAGGGGGTGGGGGGGGTGCCTGGTGAGAAAGGAGTAAGGGGAGCACACGCTATAACACACTGTGATGCTGACATATCCAAGATGTGCACAGAGCCACGGGAGCACCCAGGAGGGAGGACTTATTCTGCAGGGAAGAAAGAGGAACCACAGTCAGAAGAGGCTTTCCAGAGGAGAAGCAATGAGCACATGTTTGTCCAGGGAAGGCAGGTGGGAGGCGCCCACCAGACAGAAGAAAGAACATGGGCAAAGGCATGAAGTCATGAAAAGAGAGGGGCCGTGGTCAAGAGCAGGGAGCTTCAGGCTCCGCTAGGACATGCTCAGGGACAGAGCTAGAGGTGGAGCTTCCTGGAAGGAGCACCCTGCTAGGAGGAGGAGGGAGGAGAGTATGAGCACCTGCTGTGGCTGGAAAAGATGAGCAAGGGGCTTGGATGTGTGTGTGTGTGGGGGGGGAGGGGGCTGGATAGAGACAGTCAAGGCTGGAGGGCCAAGGAGGAGGCCCAGCTCCTCCCCTAGACCCACACAGCTCCTGGAAGTGACGTGGGTCACACGGGGGTCCTGGTGGCGTTATTCTAATTCCTCATTCTGTCTATTTCCTCCAGCTTTATCCAGGAAGGAAGTTTTCCCAGAAAACTGTGCATCAGTTAGCATCCCACAGGAAACAGATAGCAATTAAGGAGAGATTCATTTTGTTTTAAGTGATGTGGGAAAACCAACCAGTGGTGCCTCATCCCAGGAGTAGCTGCAGTGGGGAGCCCTTACCACCCCGAGGCCTGAAAGAGGGAGCAGGTACAGGGACACACAGGGAGAAGGGGCACCGACTGCAGCTGTGGCTCCTGTCGCCAGCCCGGTAGGGAGGGAGGTGGAGACATCAATGCCCCCAACCGCACTCTCCTCCCACCCCCCAGGCTCCAGCCAGAACCTCCCCCATGTTGAGTGCATCCAGAAAGCGGAAGGCAAGGAAGGTCACGATGCAGTCCTTCCGGTCAGCTACCCGGGACCAGAGCAGGGTGGGAAAGGTGCACAGTGGCCCTGGAGGGCAGGGGGGAGACGTCCAGCACCACCTCCATAGAGGATATGAAGGCTTCAGGAGGAGAGGGCTGACTCTCCCAGAGCTGACATGACATAGGCCAGGGACGGGACGACCACCCCTGCACCCAGCTCCTTCTCCGTGCAGGCTTCGCTCCAGTGGTTCTCAAAGTGTGGTCGGGGAACCCCTAGGGGTCCACAGGGTCAAAACTATTTTCATAATAATACTAAGAAGTTATTTGCCCTTTTACTTTCCCGTTGTCACGAGTATACAGTGGGATTTTCCAGAGGCTACATGAGGGAGCTACAGGTACCTGAAAAGGCTATTAAAATGCTCCTCCCCGGCCAGCCGGGTGGCGCAGTTGGTTAAGAGCACAAGCTCTGAGCAACAGGGTCGCCGGTTCGATTCCCACATGGGCCAGTGAACTGCGTTGGAGCTGAGCTGCCGCTGAGCTGGTAAGAGCGCATGCTCTTAGCAACAATGTTGCCAGTTCAACTCCCGCATGGGATGGTGGGCTGCGCCCCACCCCCACCCCCTAACTCCCACCCCCCACAACTAGATTGAAAGCAGTGACTTGAAGCTGAGCTTGCACCCTCCACAACTAAGATTGAAGGATAACAACTTGACATGGAGCTGATGGGTCCTGGAAAAACAAAATGTTCCCTTCCCCAATAAAATATTTAAAAGAAAAAAAAATGCCCCTCCCTTTTTCAATGGCATGTTTGAATGAGGCCCGACTCCCTACACATGTGTGAACCAAAACAACATGCCACAATGGATCGATTGCAAAAGCAGAGATGAGAACCCAGCCGTCTCCCATTCAGCCAGAAATGTAACAGATTTGGAAAAATGAAAAACAATGCCACTCTTCTCACATTTTTCTTCTTTTGGTAAGTATAGATACTTTCTGTTAAAAAAACAACAACAACAACTTTGTTTTGCTTTGACATATAATAAGTTTATTATTGTTATTTTGAGTAAACTAATAAATATATATATTTTTTTACTTTCTGTTTTAATTTCTAATGTGGTAACTATTGGTAGATAGAGCCCGTATAAAACAAAAGCTCTTTGAGGTCCTCAACAATTTTTAGAGGTGGAAAGGGGTCGGTCTTAAGACTGAGACGTTTGGCAC
>NW_017731381.1:1076570-1079833 GCF_001890085.2 Hipposideros armiger
AACCCCACCCCTCACTCCCAGTTCTCTGGAGGGAAAGGAGGCCTTAAGGTGAGATCAGGAGAGCATGGATGGTTTTGAGAGAGGAAAGATGAAAAGCCAACAGCCCAAAGAAGAGACCCCCCTCTAGTGAGAACCTGCCAGAGACCCCCTTCTGCCGCCTTGCTGCCCCAGGCAGGGTTGCTATAAAACAGGAAACACCAGTTAAGTTTGAATCTCAGAAAGACAATGAATAATTTTTTAGTTTAACAGTGTTCCAAATATTGCATGGGTGTCTTGTAAAATCTGGCAGCTTCAGTCCCAGGGTAGTGAGGGACCTGGTAGGGTATTCGGCTGAACTAAGAGAACCCCCAGACTCTGTAACCATGGCCAGCCTCTCTCCACCCACCTGTTCTCCACCTGCTGTCCCTCTCTGGGTCCTGTAGGTGTCCAACTAGGGGCTCCCGGAAGACATGGCTTCCCAGAGCTGGTGGGCAAACCGCTCAATCTCACTAAGCCTTATACATAAATTGGGGGCCCCATCCACCCCGGTCCCTCCCCCACATGCCACACAGGGCTGGTGGCAGTGGACAAGGCTGTCCCTCTTCAGCTATGCCATGGGGGTCCGTGGCGGGGCGGTCATGGCTGAGCCTCACCCACCCAGCGAAGGTCAGGTTCCTTTGAATCCTCTTGGGGACATAACAGCTATCATTCCAAACTTTTTTTCTTATCATCTTTCCTGAAACCTTGGGTTTGTGGTAGGAAAAGTCAGAAGGTACGTTGGCACGGCCTTTGTGGAAGAGCATGACGCAATATCTATTAAAATTGAAAATTAAGTGTATGCCACGCTTAAAATAGTGCCTGGCACACAGAAGCGCTAATAAATCAACAGACCAGCAGCCGCCCCTTGGATGCAGCGCTCCCATTCCCAGGCGTTCCAGGAGGGAACCGCGGGGCCTGTGCACCTGCCGTAGGAACAAGAGCATTCACCACAGGACCGTTTCCAGTAATTCAAAAAACCAGAAGCAACCCGAAATCTATCAAGAGAAAATTAGATAAGTGGACTGTGATGCAGGCAAACTACGCTGAAGCAAACGGAGTAAGAGATTTCCTAACCAGTCAGGATTTCCAACGTACATTGTTGTTTTTTTTGTTCTGTCTTGTTTTGTTTTTTTAAAAAAGCACGTTGAGGGACATTCTAGACCAGCATTTCTAAACACCAGCACGATCAACAATTTGGGCCCCCTAATTCTTTGTTGTAGGGACTGTTCTGTGCACCGAAGGATGTTTAGCAGCACCCCTCCCCTCTACCCACTGGATGCCAGTAACCATCTCCCCACAAGTCGTGATGATCAACTATGTCTCATCTCAGACTTTGCCAAATGTCCTCTGAGAGGTGCAGCCACACCCACACCCCCAAGTGAAAACCAGTGGGTTAGACGGCATCAGGGATGTTTATGTGAACAAAAAGCAAACAACAAAACGAGTATGTTTATGCGCGCACAGAGAAAAGTCTGGGAGGCAAGACTGGGAGGGGGTGGGAGTTTGGGGGGAGAGAGAGGAGAATCAAGGGAGATTGTGGCTTTACGTGTGTTATCTGTAGGTTTGCCTGTGAGAACGTCTGTGTGCGTCCATGACCTGTGTAAAAAGAAAGGAAAGAGAAGGGGAGACGGGAGGGGAGGAGAGGGGAGAGGACAGATGCGAAGAGTGAGAGGGGAAAGAAGGAAAGAAGGTGGGAGGGAAGGAGGGAAGGAAGGAAGGAAGGAAGGAAGGAAGGAAGGAAGGAAGGAAGGAAGGAAGGAAGGAAGGAAGGAAGGAAGGAAGGAAGGAAGGAAGGAAGGAAGGAAGGAAGGAAGGAAGGAAGGAAGGAAGGAAGGAAGAAGGAAGTTTTCCCAGAAAACTGTGCATCAGTTAGCATCCCACAGGAAACAGATAGCAATTAAGGAGAGATTAATTTTGTTTAGGGGGTGGCCCTAAATGCATATTACTAAGTGAAAACAAGCCAATCTGAATTGACTACAGACTGTATGATTTCAACCATGTGACGGTCTAAAAAAGGCAAAAATATGGAGACAGTAAAAAAGAACAGTGGTTGCCTGGGGTTTGGGGATAAGGAGGGAGGAATAGTTTCACTGCCCCAAAAAAATAGGAATATTTTAGGGCAGTGAAACTATTCTGTACGATGACCATAATGGTGGATACATGTCATTATGCAGTTCTCCAAACCCACAGAACGTACAGCAGGAAGAGTGAACGCTAATGTAAACTATGGACTTCGGGTGATAACGATGTGTCTAGGTAGGTTCATCTAATGTGACAAATGTGACACCGTGGTGAAGGATGTTGATAGTGAGAGGGGCACTTTTTGGCAGGGGACGGGGGGTATGGGGACTCAGTACTTTCTGCTCAGTTTTGCTATGAACCTAAAACTGCCCTAAAAAAATTAAGTCTATTCAAGGATGGAACAGTCTTTCAGTGCCTTGGTCCAGAACAGATGCCAACAGCAATAACCAGTTTAGAGCAAGAGTGGTCATACGGGGGGCGGGGGGGACACAAATGAAAAAGATACATTCCAAGTTTCAATCTGAAAAAAATAAGGATACAATAGAAAATATCCAGCCAGAACACGAAGTAAGAAGCACGTAGCTTAGATCCTCGGGCCCAGGTTAAGCTAAGTGCCATGGGAGCTTTTCTGTCCTTAGTCACAGCCAGCAAAGTCGAGCCTTCCAGGATGGAACGTTTCTATTCTAGCCCCCCGAGCCTCTACCTCATATCTTCATTTCTCTTTATTTGTTCTTTCTTTCCCTTCCACCACAATATGCTCAAATCACCCAAAACTTTCCCGGTATCGCTGAGCCTCCCTAATTAAGCTAACATTATTAGAAGGTTGGTGGGGGGGGAACCTCCCAAACTCTCTTTGCGTTTCAGTAGCTCTTTAATATGCGAGGCAAGGAGAGATGAGCTGCTCCTAATTGCCAGTCCCTGGAGTAGCCAGTCAGAAAATGAATTGATGCGTTTTTTTTCCTTATGAACAATGCATGTAGCACAAATTGCGGTGGCCGTCACTAGAGATTTAATTACAAAATATCATTACTTTCACACATCATTTCAGATTTGGCCTGATCAAATCAAAGTGAGGGCGAGAGGGAGCGAAAACTGCACTCTTAGCAGGGTCATTCATTTGGGGTGGCTGGAACGCGGGTGGAAACCGGCATTGTTGAGATGTCCTCAGGGCCACTGCAGGGAAAACAGCTGCCAGAGACACGGATGACAAGGGAGATTCCTGG
>NW_017731381.1:1089599-1099103 GCF_001890085.2 Hipposideros armiger
TCCCTGCCGGAATGGAGCTTTGGGGAAGATGGACATTAATCAAATGATCACACAAATAAATATATAACAGTGACAAGAGACATGAAGGAAAGGTATGGGTTCTGAGACAGGATATCACGGTGCCTACCTGGCCTGGGGGTCAGGGAAGCCTTCCCTGGAAAAGTGACCTATTGTGTCGAGATCTGAATGATGTCGAGGCCTTATCCAAGCAAAGAAGCATTCATTGGTTCATTAGCAAATGAAAGCAGTGGGTCTGGCATCCATGTTTTCACTTTTTGCTACAAATATATACATCCCTCAATAAGAAGGTGAATAGATGCTTTTGCTACTTGCTTTCTAACCCCACATTGTTCCTCAGATCTTTGCATGTCAGCGCCTAGAACCATTCGTTTTCACTAAGGAGGCCGTCATACCACTGACATCTCCCATAGGCACTGCAATCTATTTTTTTCATGCCCCTGCTGAAGGCACTTGGGAGGTGTCCAAATTTCCACTCCCACGAACAGTGCTACATCCCACGTCCTCCAGGCACATGCATCTCAGAGTGTACGTATGTTCTCGTTTTTTTAAATACATTTAAACATCATTTTGGTGGGGGTGGGGAGGAAATAAGTTTCTGTGAAAAAAAAATGTATACAAAAACAAATTTATTTACTGGTTCATGCACTCTGGCTGAAGCCACGCTAGGGGTCTGAAACATTTGACAAAACGTCTTCCACGTTTCTGTAGACCTTGTCCTGTCTTACCTTTCCTTTTATAATTTTTTCCACGATAGACAACGTCTTAGGAGACATACTTAGAGGGTTTTAAATAATTTCTTTTAATCGCTTGTTTCACAAGGAGGACTACCTTTTGCAAGCCTGATTTCAGGATTTCAGCCGAGGGCTCTGTGGCCTTCAGCCGGCTGGCCTCAGGGCAGGTGGCAGCTCCGTAGTTACACCACTTGACCAGCAGGTGTACAATACTTAGATAGGTGGCACCTGGGAGGAGGAGCTTACGTGTCTTTCTATTCAAGTGTTTGCATATTGGACCATTCTGGGAGAAGCTACATGCATGGGAAAACCCGAATTAGCCAGAACATACTTCCTGCTGATCCCCATCGTGTGGTGCGGCCCCACACCTGGCTCCAGGTGCATGTGTAAACACCACATTCAAGGCGGGTAGGGCATCAGGTCTGAGGGAGATTCCATTGACACAGACCCTGAGGCCCACAGTGGTGTGTGTGTGTGTGTGTGTGTGTGTGTGTGTGTGTGTGTGTGTGTGTGTTAAGTGAGGGGTGACTGCCTAATTCTCAACAGCCCCTTCTCTGGCATTGTCCCTGATTTTCAGAACTATGGTGAAGCCTGGGCAGTGCTATGGTAGTGAAGGGTGAAAGGAACTCTATGGCCAGCCTTACCACCTTCTCTGCCATATTCACTCACTGGGTGCTCTCTCTGGTCCACTCTGTCAGGAGCTGAGCTGACCTGAGCAGGGGTGAACTTGCAGTCACTCCAGGAGACAGGGCAACCGATCCAGCAGCAGTTCCAAAACCTGCCACCAGGGAGCAGCACAGCACTGGATCTGGCCCTGCTCTCTCACTGGCCTGGGGGTCCACTGGGACTCTCAGATCCCTGCTTGTAGTTCCTCAGCCTGCCTCAGCTTTGTGATTCCTTCTGAGCCCCTCTGCCCCAATCAGAAAACCCCTAGATAAGATACTGCAGTCAGCTGAGGCACAATCTGTTTCCAAAGGAGCCTGTTGTTTCCATCACACGGGAGGCATAGGGCAGGGCTACCAGACAGCCCTGGAAAACCTAGGAGGCGACATGAGGAGACTCAGGACGGTGTGTACCACAGAGAGGATTTCCAGAACCCAATAAGCTAGCCCTGCTCCCTGTCCCAGCTACTGTCCCTTCACCAGTAGCCATAAGACCCTAAATCCAGGCTCAGCTCCACACCCTGAAGCCATGGCCTTGGGCCCAGCCCAGCCTGAGAAGGTGGAGGGAGGCCCAGGGGTCAGTGGTCTGTGGCCACATTCCAAGCCTGGCCTTCTTTTCTGCCCACCATCCCAGGCAGCCCTGGCCTCACTGGGCTCAGACCCCTGCACCCTGTGCATCATCAGCACAGGGGGTCCCCTGGGAGACCACAGATCTCTGGACCAGCACAGTTCCATGTGATGGCCCCAGCATGCTGTCTCTGGCCTGGCTTCTAGCCTTTGGTACCCCACTTTCTGATTGGGGTAGACCAGCCTATACAGGAAGGTGAGCAAGAACAAGCCATGACCTGGAGAGCCTGCCTAAAGCCTGAGGTCTGATAGATTCCCAGCTCCACACTCACGGTTCCCTGCACAATCCCTTCAACGCGTGCACGGCGATTATAATTCCATGACGTGTGTGCTTGTGTGCCCTTTTAATGTCCTTCAACCCTCCTAAACCTGGAAGCCCCATAAAAGAAGAGGCCATGTTCACCCCTTGCATTGGGCACAGTGCCTAGCACATAGTAGGTGCTCAGAAAAATAACTGGAATAAGTGGATATCGACCCAGAAAAGACCTCGAAACACCTGTAAACCATTTTGCAATTTACAAGGCGCTTCCCACAATGATCTCATTTCATTCTCCCCACCAACCTAGAGTAGATATTATTACCCCCACGTTACAGTGTGTTCATTTCCTGTCACCGCAGTAGTGAATTACCACAAAATTAGTGACTGAAACAACACAGCTTTATTATCTTACAGTTCTGAAGGTCAGAAGTCCAACATTGGTCCCACCAGCTAAAATCAAGGTGTCAGCAGGGCTGGCTCCTTATGGGGGCTCTTGTGAAGAATCCATTTCCTTGCCTTGTCCAGCTTCTCGGGGCTGCCTGCATTCCTTGGCTCGTGGCCGCTTCCTCCATCTTCAAAGCCGGCAATGTCCCGTTGCTCTGACTGACGCCAGGAAGGGTTCTCTGCTTTTAAGGCCGCGTGTGATTAGATTGGGCCCAGGGTAATCTCCCCATCTCACGTTCCATAACTTTAGTCACATCTGCAAAGTCCTTTCTTCCACGTGAGGTAACATATTCACAGGTTCCAGAGACTAGGATATGGACATCTTTGGGGGGGGGGGTCGGAAGGGCGGAGGACGCAGGTGGTGTTAACGCACCTAGCACAGATTCAAAAACAGGTGAATTCACTTGCTCACCCCGCCCACGTTGTGACTGGGGAAGGGAGTTCAAACCCAAGTCTTGCAGGCTGCAGAAACTGAGCTCCTTCTCCCCTTGTTGCTAGTGTAAATGCCCCGGGGGTCTCTGGACCCATTTTCAGGAATCAGAAGGGCAGGACACACCAGCCCAGACCCCTTAGAGTAAATACACACTTTATTTGTTAAAGACATGCTTGTCTAAGCACTGGGAGCATGTGGAAAACCTTTCCAATTCCCTTTACTTTCATTGTTTTAACAAGAATACATTTTTTTCAACTAGGGGGGTGAAAGGATTAACCCACCTGGCTTGAGTGGGGAGCGGGCATCGCGCTCACGCTGTTCTCTGCAATTAAACAAATGGCCAGCAGGTGGCGCGGCAGGCTCACAGCTGGATTCTCAGCCGCCTGGCCCACCCCTTTTATGGGGATGCGGGGGTGGCAGGTATAGAAGCGATCGTCACCTTCTCTTCTCCAAATCCTGCTCTAGGAGCAAATGCCCAGAGGGGTCCCAGGAGGGCAAGGCAAGAGCATAAAGTCCAAGGGCCACCCAGCCTGAGGGAAGCCGGTTTGGGGGCCTACCACCACCCCATGCCCCATCATCTGAGCCTGCACAAGGACCAGAGGTCAAACCTGCACGAGTTAAATGAGAAGTTCAGGCTGGGTTGCAGGGCAGCAGAAGGGAGGAGCAGCTGGTTTACAGGACACTTAAGATGGCCAAGAACCTTACACACATTTACACACACTAACATTTCTTCTCATTTTCCCTGTAGCCCACTATGGGACCTGGCATCAAAAACAGTGAACTGGTTGGGGAGATAGTAGCAATGCATTATTTTTAAAACCTCTTCCAATTCCTACATAAAAATAAACAGGGAAAATTGGCAAAAGCAAAACTCACAGGCAACATTTGCTTCAAAATTAGCCAACCTAGGTACCTCCATGAACACCGAAATGAATGGGAGAGCGCAACCCCCATTTGCCACCTGCATGTCATCAGATGGCCTGGGATCCCCCTACCCAGGCTGTTCTCAGCTTGGCCTCTGGCCTTTGAAGCCCCATCTACTGGCCAGCACAGGGAAGCCATGGGGTGTCTGATGGACCTGAGAAGAGAAAAATAGCCAGTTAAGTATTCACCAGAAAACATGGAGGGACAATTTGAGAAGAGCCACTAAAACTGGGAGGGGTCTTGCCCAGTCCCATAGTAAGTAAGGTCAAGAGTCCTCAGGAATGACAGTGGTTGGAGCACGCCAGCCCCAGCCCAACAAACTCTCACCAGTGACTTGTCTGGGTTCCCTTCCAGGAAAGCCTCCCCTGCTGAGGAGAAATTGCTTGGAGCGGATGGAAATGGAGGAGGATCGGTCAAGACAATCAAGAGGAAGGAAGGGAAAGAGCCTGTTCAAAGTAGCAGAAGGAGATTAAGCCGAAAACTTCAGAACCCAGGCCACCATATTTGTGTAAACTACATGAAAACAAGAGGACGGGGAGCTCGTGAACTTAGAAATGCGTTCCTGGACACAGCCTTCACGTTTAGGAAAACTAACGTCACATAAAAACGAGCAACGGAGAAGTTTTGAGGTCAAATCCCACAGAGAGTTAACTTAAGCAAAAGGAGAATTCGGAGAGAAATAGGATCCCTCCAGAAAGTGATAGCATGCCAGAACAGATCGAAACCAAAACCTTTCGCTAAAAGACATTTTTTAATTATAGAAGATATGAAAGAAAAAAATACATAAATCAGAATTCAAAAATCTTAGAAATATTATAAATGAGGTGACAGAACTCAGGAAAAAATTAGAAATACAAGAAGAAATCATTTTAGAAGTGAAGGCTAAAATAGAAGAAACACAGAGCAAATTAACCCAACCTTAAGTAATGCCTTAAAAGACAAAGGGGAAAATATTATAAATCAACAAGAAATGGAGAGATTTTTTTTTAATATTCTAGAGAAAATGACAAATATTGAAATTAGGTAAAGGAGTTTCAACATACAAATAATCAGTCCCTGGGAAGAAAACCAAGGCAAGAGAGCAAAACAAATGCTAAAAACTATAATTCAAGAAACTTGACTGAAATTTTTAAGAATTGAAATTACATATTGAAAGTTTATACTGCATACCTGAAAATATCAACAAAGAATAATCATAAATATTCAAGACATTTCAGTAAATGACTGGACTTCAAAGAAAGATCCTTCAGTCATCAAGGCAAATAACAACAATAATAATAACTGGCATAAGGAAACATAAATTAGATTATCAAGTTTTCAAGAGTTATGCCTTATGCCAGGAAAAAAAAAATGAAGTAACATAGTTAAGACATTCAAGAAAGGAGAATGTAAGTTAATAATTTCACGCCAGCAAAATGGACTTTTAAGTATAATGGGCTTAGACAAATTTTTTACAGGAAAGAGTGCAGGGAATATTGTTCTGATGAGCCTTTCCTACAGAATCTATTAGAGACCAAGGATCAGACAACCAAAATGACTCGAAAAATAATGACAAAAAAAAATAATGGACTGGTAGTGAACATTAAATATATAATTACTGTTAACAATTGATGCAAAATGGGGATTGAAAGGAGATAGTATGACATGTAACAGCTATATGTTCTGACAATGTGTTTACAAGGCCACTAATGAAATATGAAGAATGGAAGAGCATACAAGTGTGTCAAGGAAAAAATGTTTTTAACTGTTCCCAGTAATTAGGTTATTGGTGGTATTACTGTCATCATTTTGAGACTGTTATGTGTATAATTAGAATATGAAATATTCTAATTCTATTCATCTCCTATATCCTTGAGAACCCATACGGAAGGAAGGTGAGATGTAATACAGAAGAGATTAAGTAAAAATCCTAAATGTGAATTAAAGTTATCAGCATGAACTCAGGGTGTTACCTGCTTGGTTTATGGCTGAGGGGGGTGTGATAAAATGTGTTTCTTTGTAACCAAAAAGTAGCAATGGCCATCCCTAAAACCCAGACTGTGGTTGTGAAATACCATTTCCCACTTAAAAAAAAAAAAAAAAAAAGGCCTTCTTGGAGAAAAGGCTGATTCTAGGTCCGAAGCAGAAAATGTACAAGATGAATGTGGTACGTGCTGTCAGACAGCTCAGAGACCACTATGGTCCCATCAAAAGAGCTTGAGCCAACTTAAAGGCTATCACTGGCATGGGACAATGGAATGGGACAATTTGGCCTTCCAAAAGAACAACACTTGTAATTGATCGCAACATTAAATATGTTTAAACCCTAGAGTCCATAATGGTATTGAAAAGATATTGAAAAGAAATTAGCTGGTCTCCTTTGGAGGATGATAAAGAACCGCTTCATTCTCTTGAAACCTGGTAAAAATAGAGGGACGGAATCAGGCATGTATCTTGCCTTTCCTCTATGAACTGTACCACCGAGTAACAAAGAGTAAATGAGGGGACGCATCTTTTTCTAAAAGGCCCTTTCCAATTGGTGAATGAAAAAGAAAGGCCAGGGTGGGAATGTTGCCACTAGCAACCACCACTACCCCAACCCCACCCCGTGAATTAATGAATTAATGGACCAGCTGATGATGAGCATCAACCTCTGCTAAGACCGGAAGAGGGGCCCCCCCATCATTAAGTGCCTCCAGGTGAAAGAACACAAGGCTGAGGATTTAGCCAGAGGGATAAACCCTATGTCTGATCAATTTCTTTTCAATGGGCAAGCCTAAACCATAGTGTCCAGAGATACACACTTAGATGATAAAACAAAATATTGTAAGAAAAATGATTATGAAGTCAGGCTATTAGTTAATTATAGGGACAGTGACAGGCTCAGATTGGAAAGGGGTATCTGGGCAGAGTTGGGGAGATGGGTGTTGCGAATTCTGTTTTATTAACTCGGGTAGTGGTTACAAAGATGTCTGCCTTAAGATAACGCATTAAAACATGTATTTGTGCTGTGCGGTTTTCTGTATCTGTTTACTTCATGATTTAAAAAAAAAAGGTTTAAAAAAATAAAAGACTGAAATGATGGAATAAATGAACAACCTACTAGGTCTCGCTGACTTCTTCTGATGGATGACAAAGGGAAAACTCAGAGAGGGAAGCAATTTGCCCAAGGTCACACAGCTGCTAAGCGACCCAGCTGAGCTCGAAACCCCAGTGAGGTTCACCTATTCACTTGACACCTGTTGGTTACCTGCCTGTAACAAACAGTTACGGACACCTGCTGACTTGATTGCAAATAGCTGTTAAAACAGCCTGACTTCAGATCCACCTGCCCTGCCAGAGCATGGGGGGCGGGAGCAAGTGTAAGAGGGTACGTGCTGGTCCTGGTACCCAGCTGAGTATAGCCACAGCATGCCCCTGCACAAGAGCAGGGCCCAAGTGGTGCTCTCAGAAGCTGCGCCCACGCCCTCTCACCCCAGACTCTGGATCTGAAAATGAGTCTGAGGAAGTTTCACTTCTGTTTCTCAACACCTCCTAGATTATTCTGTCCCCTGGAAAAGGGTCCTGACCTGAAACTAAGAGGTCAGCTTGACCCTCCCCGCCCCCAACCTTGCTACCCCACCTTGGGAGGAGGGCTCCAACAAGTTTGGGCCAAGGGGAGAAGATGAAACTGTGCTATCAGCTCTGCAGGCTGGAACCCCTCCCTTATCTGCCTTGATCTCTGGTATCCCCAGCCTTTGGCACTCAGTCTCAGAAAGGAGGAGCACAATACGTGCTTGTTGAACGAATGAGTGGATAAATGAACGAAGTTGATGGGTCCCTTTCGATCTATTTCACACCAAGTCCTGTAACATGGGAGTCACACTAAGGCCTACTGCTAAGGGTCATGGGACGATTGGACCAGTTAATGAATGTAAAACCCTTAGACGAGTGTCTGGTACATACTGAATCCTCAGCGAGTTATTCCTGTAAACTGAGAGAAGTTTGTCCAAGGCTAGGGGACCCAGTCAATGTGGAATTAGGGGTCAGTATGGGGCCAAAGTCAGAGGTCAGGGGGGCAGAGAGAGCTAGTTTAGTTTGAGGTTAGGTTTAGAGCAGCGGTTCTCAACCTGTGGGTCGCGACCCCTTTGGGGATCGAACGACCCTTTCACAGGGGTCGCCTAAGACCTTCAGAAAACAAAAAGATATTTACATTACGATTCATAACAGTAGCAAACAGCCAGCCTCACAAAGTCCTCATACGAATTCTATGAGCTAACTCATGCAAAGTGCCAACACATAGTAAGCTCTCAATACGTGTTCGCTCTTATTGTCAGAATGCAGGGTTGAAGGGGACCCAGAGGGCCTGTTTGTGGGGACCAGCATTGTCTTACTGGCCAGACCAGCACACCTTCTCCCCAAGAATAGCCATCTCACCCAGAGTCGGAGCCAGGGGAGTGGTTCAATGTCATTAGGCCAGGATGGCCAAACGCACTCCATGGGGCTGCCTGACCAGCAAGCAGCTCCCAGGATACCTGAAGTCCATGGGCATGACCGCTTCTCCTCGGAATGTGCCTGGATGGGCTCTGCCAGCCCAACCCCAGCCCCCAGGCCACCACTTTTCTTTATATTGCTGAATGTATTTGCCAGGTGAGGAAAAGTCCACAAGGCATATTTCAAATTCTGAGTGTGTGTGTGTGTGTGTGTGTGTGTGTGTGTGTGTGTGTGTGTGTGTTTGGGGTTGTTGTTAAATCCCTGTTGCTATTATAAGAACCACTTAAACAATACCCAGTATCTTACTTAGAGTTCTATAAACCAGAACTGGTCTAAAATCAGGGTGTCGGCAGGGCTGTGTCCCTTCCGGAGGCTCTAGGCTAGAACCCGTTCCTGGCCTCGTCCAGTTTCTAGTGGCTGCCCGGATTCCGTGGCTCTTGGCCCCGGTCCATCTTTAAGCAATTACATTACATGGTGCTGCTTCCTGTGCTCCTCGCTCCGCCTCTGACTTTGACCTGCCTCCTTCTTATCAAGACCCTGTCATTACATTATCCTGATAATCCAGGATAATCTTCTCAAGATCCTTCACTTAATCACATCTGGAAAGTCTCTTTTGCATGTGAGGTAAGATATTCACAGGTTCCAAGGATTAAGATGCTGATATCCTTGGGAGACCGTATGCTGCCTAGCGTGGGGGGCAGGGGGCGGGTGGGGGGAGGCCAGTGTTATAAACTCCTAAGATGCTGTGAATCCCCTGCTCTACCAGGAGGAGAACTTTGGAACCAGGAAAATAGCCCTGCTTCTCAGTTCAAAGAAATTTTGGTAAAATGTCCCATCAGAAGATAGACACAAAACATCCCTTTCGATCCTTCTAGAGTTTGGACGAGACATTACGCTCACCTCCCAATGTGGTCCCAAAGTTCACCTGTGATACCAGCCATGGCAGGGGTG
>NW_017731381.1:1099108-1162642 GCF_001890085.2 Hipposideros armiger
CGGGGGCAGTATCAAGATTCGCCTGATATTAGGGGAAATCCAGCCCACAAAAAACTTCCCCCATGCTTCCTTGCTCCCTTGTGATTAGAAAGACCATTTCTTTACAACTGAGATGGCCCAAAGAAGCCATGGCCATTTTGAGAAGCTGCCTTCCACCTCTGCAGAAAGCATTAAACAAAAAGCACTGGTATCCCCGGAGTCCCAGATTCACATTCCCCCCTCTTCTGCTTTGTCTGACTTTCTGGCTCTGGGTCTGGACTTCCAGTCATGGAGACAAGGGAAAGGCACAGGTACTCAGGAAACCCTCCAGTCCGTGGAAGCCACCACAGCTGGAAACCACTCAGGCACCCCTCTTGCAAAAATGGTTCTTTTAGATGAAAGTCGTAAATCGCCTCTTGTTGAAGTGACAGGTTGATTGTTTGCTGCCATTGCTTTCTGGAGACGCATACATAGGGAGCCTTCAACCCTCACAACCTGCCGAGGAAGTCAGTCAAATACCAAGATCAGAACCGGATCTGTGCTTAATCACTGGGCAGGAGTGTGGAAAGGAGGCCTGGCAGGGGGACGGAGACCCTGCTAGGGGCCACGCATACCCCTGGTGAGAGCTGGGGCTGCAGGCTACAATCAAATGCTGTCCTGTCTCCAGCTGGAGGCTTTGCATTTCTCTGCTCCAAACTGACTGGGCTGATTGATCCCTGCATTTAAATCTCACAGGCAATCCTGTTACTCTCATTTCCATGTTCCTGAGGTGGCCACCTTACTGCATCCCTCATAAACTGACAATTCAAGAGTAAAGGTTAAAAAATATAATAATAGGAAGGCGAAGAAAGAGGGACTAAAGGGAAATGGGAGAAGGAATGCTAAGAGCAACCAGGGGTGATGTTAGTCCAGACAACACAGTTTATAGAGTCCTAGACATGTGGAAAGCATGGGCCACAGATCCGATTCTGAGCTTCCTAGCAACCATTGTGAAAAGGGAAATAACTCCGTCACATAATTAACAAGGCCTGTCAGCTAAAAGAAAAACCTTTTCCCGCCAAGGAAATGGCCTATTCCTATTATTAAGATGTGGAAGAAAGTTATTCAGGAGTTCCCATGTAGAGGCCACTGAGGAATCTAACAACTGGTTTCCTAGGGCCGTGTCTTATCATTCTTCCTGATGAAAGCCCACAGTATGATGCTGAAGCCCAGTTTAGTAAAAACAGTTCCTTCCTGGTGCATCCTCCAAGGTTAACTGCTACAAAATACCTGTTCGGAGAAGAGTTACTAAGAATAAGCAGGCAAGTGATCAAAAGTGGTCCTTTACGAGTTTAAGAGATGTATAAATGTTTTTTTAATTTTATTTTATTGGGGAACAGAGTGTTTTTCCTGGACCCATCAGCTCCAAGTCAAGTAGTTGTTTCAATCTTGTTGTGGAGGGCGCAGCTCAGTGGCCCATGTGGGGCTCGAACCACAACCTTGGTGTTATGAGCACTACGCTCTAACCAACTGAGCCAGCCGGCCGCCCCAATGTATAAAATTTTACCACTGTGCTTCCTGCACGTCGGCAGCTGGATCCAGAGACTTGATCAGAGTTGGGTTCAATCCCTTCGGCTAGATTCTCGGTGGGTTTGTGAAATACTAGATGCCAATGAGTATGAATTGTCAACAGCTACACACGGAAATAGGGATGGATTTCACCAACACAACGTTGAACAAAAGAAACCAGGCCCCCAAACGGTATGCATTGTATGATTTCAAATAAACAAAGCTAATATATGCTGAGGTCAGGATAGCAGTTAACTTCGAGAGGTCATGACAATGAAAAAGTGTGAGGGCTTCTGGGATGCTGGCAATGAGGGTTGATGACATGGATGTGTTCAGGTTGTGAGAATTCTTGCGATATGAGCACTTTTCTCAATGTATGTGACGCTTCAATAGAAAGGTTTTTTTAAGAGGTATTAGGTCATTATAATACAAATTTTATATTAGGGGTGCTATCAGCGGGGACAGGGCCTCAGTCTGTGACCAGAGTTAGAGCTCTTTCTAAAGGCTGGAGTCTGGGCTCAGCCAGGATAAGATTCAGTGTGGACGCAGGGTCAAGACCCACCTGTGGTTGGATCCAGGCTCTATCACTCCAGGTCTTCAGCTTGACCATTGCCATTCCAGGGTCTGAACACTTAATGTCCCTACTCGATAATTGCAAGTGAGGAGCCTGTTGGATAGACCTGCCTGCACGGTGAATGGCCCTGAGCTGGGGCAGGTGGGAGATCACAGCTCAGAAAAGGACTGGGAAACAGCAGACAGTGCATCGAGTGGAGCAGAGCTGACCATTCTGGGACTGGTTCCAGGCCCCATGGAACAGTGGGCAGCAGAGGGGACCACAGAGGCAAGGCCAGCTCAGAAGCCCCCAGCTTTGTCCCTGTCTCAGTCAGCATTATTTCATCCATCCATCCATCCATTCATTCATTCATTCACTCATTCACTGTTTAATGAGCTCCTGCTCTGGGCCAGGCACTGAGGATTCAAATAGGGCAAATGGGCCACAGTCCCTGTCTTCACAGAGCTCATGTCATACTCACACCTCCTCTCTCCTTTTCTGGCCTTTCTGAGCCCATCTCCCTGCCCAGTATCCACAGCGCCCTCCAATCCCAGAACAGCCTCCATCATTGGAATCACCTCCCCACCAGCCCCTCTGCCAGGACCCCCCTTTTTTTGTTTGTTGTCTGTCCTTCCCACTAGGATGAGCGTCCAAAGGGCCGGGGCCTCATCTGTCTTCTAGGTCCTGGTGTTCTCAGGGTCTGGCCCAGAGTAGATGACCAATAAATATTGGTTGAGTGGCAGTGGAATAGCAATGAGGTGGTCACACCATCCCCACAGAACAGAGCAGGGGACTCCTTTGGGTCTGGGGCACCAGACTTTCCAGACCTTACAATTTGGGATGAAGCCTCTGACACGGCTATTTGTGAGGTGGGCACCTGAGTAGGACTGAGACCTGGAAGTTTCAGGGCTGGGAGGGCTGCAGAAGAACTTGCTGTCAGCCCAGCACACGGACCCCCGGGCAGTTCCACTTCTCCTTTTTCAAAAGTAAAAAAGGTGGGGGAGGGAAGGAGCAGGCTTCCACAACACACTGATAGGCCCAGGGAACTGGCTATAGGAGCAAGAAATATGAGGCAGCAGAGGCTAAGTAGGAACCAGCTAGGGGTGCCCTGTCTGCCTCCACCTTTAGGCAGCCTACCAGCCACCTACCAGCCTTGGCAGATAATGAAGGGCAGATAATGAAGACCAGCTGACGTAGGGCCTGCTAGAATCCTGGGAAAGAGACCTGGACATGACTTTGGGGAAAAGACGCTGGAGGGAAGGGGGCGGAGAGCTGAAACTGCAGGCAGACACTCCCTGGAGGAGGTAGGAGGGACTGACAGCCTGAGACTCCGACTTGGACAGCCACGTGGATGCCGGCAAGCTCCCTTGGACCGTCAGAGGACCAGTTTTATCCCATTTCCTTGGGCACCAGAGATGGAGGGACTAGGATGGGGCCTCTAGCCCCAGGGTCTACATCCTACTGCCCCAGGTATGTCCAATCAACATGTCCACATATGCTGTTCCATGGAGGTTAGAGTCCTGTCAACTAGAATTTTCTGCAATGATAAAAATGTTCTATAGCTAGCTAGGTTTTCCCATATGATAGCTATTAGCCCCACAGGTCAGTAGCTACCACAGTGGACAGCACAGCCCTGGACTCGTGTGTAAGATGTGCAAGGCCACCTCCCCCTCCATCCATTGTCTCATGTCCAACTCTTCGTCTCACGCCTCCAGCTATCAGTCAAAAACTATGTTGCAATGGATGTGAATTTCACAGGCTATACACTCATGTAAAACAAATATATAAAATGTTTAATGTTTGTAAAACTGAGTGTAATGCCCATCCTGCCTAGTGCCAGAGATGTACTCTAAATAAATTCAGGTGAACGGCAGTCAAGTGAGGGTTTTCTCTGTCCTTTTTTCTCAGAGTACAGCTAAGTCTCAGGGCAGGGCAGAGTATGTAGGTGTCACCCAAGCATTGGGAGAGGAGACATTTGGTTCCTGAGGGGCCACTGTCCATGCTGGCATCCAGCTATTAGTCCATGTCCTATTCATTCAATCTCTCCTTTAACCTCCAAACTTCACCTCTGGGTTCTACTATGCCTACCACTCCTGCCGGGGCAGGTACAGACGCCCTTCTCAAAGACCTATCTCATCATCTAACTCTACTGTCCCCCTGCCACATACTCCCATACTTTCTTCCCTTGTTAATATTTATTGACTACCTCCTATGTACCAGGCATCTTCCAAGCACTTGAAAATCATTAGCCCATTTAGTCTTCCCAACAACTCCCTGAGGTAAACACTGCTATTATTCTCATTTTGCAAATGAGAAACTGAAGCAGAGAGAGGTAGCATGAAATAAGCACACACAGAAAGCTAGGCTTTCAAAAACCAATATTACATATGCAGCATGCCGCAATGCTAGGTCTAGGAATCGATCCCAAAAAATATGCTGGCAAAAGTCTGAGCATTTATACACAAGACCATTTGTTATAGCACTCTTTGTAATAGCAAATGGCTACAAACTACCCAAATGTCCATCAACAGGGGAGTAAGTGAATAAATCATGGTACATTTATACAATGGAGTACTATGCAGCTGTAAAAAGGAACACGAGCTAACTCTATACACTGTCATAGAGTGAACTTCAGAATATATTGTTAAATGAAAGAAGCATATATGGTATGCTACCACTTATATGAGAAAAATAGGATATAAATACTATAAATATGCATATATGCTTATATGTTTTAATTAAAAAAAAACTTTTCAAAAAAATGAATACCTATGAACAGGGAGAGACTAGAGTGGAGGGGACAGATATAGAAGCTAGGTTGACCTGAATATACTTTATTTTGAAGATTTGGCTATGGAAAGTTTTGAAAGTTCTACATAATTATTAAAGCAAAAGTTAATTTTAAATGAAGTAATCCCTGAAACTTGAAAGCAAATTGAAACAGATGTATCAAACTTTGAATTAAATTGAGAATGCAAACACTCAGAAAGTAATTATTTTAAATGACATTAGATGCCGTCATTTGGTTATACATTCCCATCAGGACTCAAAGGGCAAGAAGAACTGAAAAAAAAAAGTTTTTAATCTTAAAATATTTTGGTAATCATATTATTATTAAAAACTGTTATTTTATCTATCATAGGATAAAGCAAATAAATCTAATGTTATTGCCATTGGAAACCAAGACTCTCAGCCTAAGGAAAAAAAATACAAATATAAAATCAAAGAAGTTAAGAAAAAACTCTGTAATCCAAATTGAAGTTGAAAATAGCAGTGTAAACTCAAGGCCTCTTAACAATTCTGATTTCTATTCACTGAAGAGGCCTAGAAACAATTACCAATGCAGTAGCTATGAGCACGCACCCCTACAGAAAAGACAGTGAAATATCTAAATACCATTTCCTGTGAAAGGAGCAGGACTCTTTGAAGAAGTGGGTGATTCAAGATCTGGAGCAAAAGGAATGTACAAGATGAACCTGGAACATCTTGCCATTCCAGAAAGTAAGTAAGGTACAGAGTCACGTCAAAAGGGCTCAGAATCGGGGCCGGCCGAGTGGTGCGTTGGTTAAGAGCTGGCTTGGGACGCCAGAGGGCCCCGGTTCGGATCCCACATATGAGGGCCAGTGACACTGCCCTCTACAGCTAAGATGCTGAACAACAGCTGGACCTGGAGCTGGGCTGCCGTGGGTCACAGGTGACGGAGTAGGCTGCAGTCCCCTGCTGCAGTGGGCTGCCATAAGTTACCATGTGCAGCCAGCAGCCAGCATGAGCGGCCAGCAGCCGCCGTGAACGGCCGTCCAGAAGCCGGCAACTGATCTGCCTCACCCGGGAAGAGCGCAATGATGGTGCCAGCTTGGGCCAATCACTCAAGATCTTCAACAACTAGACTGAAAAACAAAACAACAGCAACTTGTCTGTACCCCTTCCCCCGATTTCCCAACGCTGTTGTCCTCCCTCAATTCCCAAAAAAAATCTTTTTTTAAAAAAAAAAGGGCTCAGAATCCAATTTGAAGAGGCTCTAGCTGGCCAAAGATGAGACAATTTGAGCATCAATAAGGCTTAAAAATCAAGCAGGTTTAAAATCCATGTTTATAATGATATCCAAAAGAAGAAAGAGAAAGAGAGAGAGAGAGAGAGAGAGAGAGAGAGAGAGAGCAGGAAGGAAGAAAGAGAAAGAAAGAAAAAGAAAACCTCAACTGGTTCCCTTTCAACATGTTAGGGAACTGACTCATCATTTGGAAAATTGCTAAATAAAGGAAAAGAATGAACCATTTTTTTCCACTATTTCTATATGAACTGAATCTCATAAGCAAATAATTGGTTAGAGAAAGTTTCTCTTGACAGGAGTATTTCTGCTAGTAAATGAAACCATTTTTTAACAAATTAGAATTTTGCATTTTATATTTTGCAACCTTTAACCAAACAATAAATTTAGGCCACAATCATCAATGTCTAGGAACTTCACAGAGAGACAAATATACATGGTATGCCTCCTGGTAGAGATATATGAAGTCACCTGTGAAGTATTCTTGCTAAGAACACATTTAACCTGACTATTAAGATACTAGTCACATTAAATAAAGGATCATGATACCACAGGGATGCAGTCAGCAAAATCCAGAAGGTAGGAAACCCTACAAGACAAATACTTCATTTCTACAATAAATAAATTGAAAACAGAGCAAGGGATGCTTTTTCCAAGCCCCATCTATTCTACCTCCCACGCTTAGAGAAAGAGATACAGAGGGAAAACCCATAGATTAAAGACACTTAAGAGACATATTAGTCAGTGTAATGTATGGACCTTGTTGGGCTCTTGATTCAAACAAACACATTATATGTTTCAAAATTATGCAAAAATTGGGTATATTTGAACACTGACTGGATGTTTGATAACATTAAGAATTTGTTGTTGATTTTTTACATGTAATACCGGTAACGTAGTTACATGTAAAGTTTTTATCGTTTGGAGAGACATAAGGAAATGTTTACAGATGAAATGATATGATGCCTGATATTTGCATCAAAATAATCCAATAGAGGAGTGAGGTAAGTGGGGCACATAATGAAATCTGTTTATCCATAAGTCAATAGCTGTGGAAGCTACATGATGGGTACAGGCAGGTTCATTACATTATTCTCTCTACTCTTGCATATACTTAAAATTTTCAAGAATAAAAAGTTTTAAGGAAAGTAACATTATTTCTGTTCTTTCTACATTTCTGCTGTAAAAACCACCTCCAAAGCCAAAGGTACTATCTGAGCCTGAGAAAGGTGATGGGATGGAAGTCTTTGTACAAGAAAAAGAAATACATTGGTTAATACTTCAAACTATTTTTTAAATCCAAGGTGACATTCATATAATATAAAATGAGCCATTTTAAAGTATACAGTTCAGTGGCATTTAGTACACTCACAAGGTTGTACAACCACCACCTTTGTCGGGTTCCAAAACATTTTCATTCCCCCAAAAGGAAAACCCATACCCATTAAAAAATCACTCCTCATTCCCCCACTTCCTCAGCCCCTGGCAAGCCCCTATCTGCTTTCTGTCTCTATGGACTTATCTATTCTGGATATTTCATGTAAATGGAATCATGCAATGATGTGACCTTTTTTTTTTTAAGATTTTTATTGGGGAATTGGGGGATGGGAACAGCACTGGGGAATTGGGGGAAGGGGGACAGACAAGTTGCTGTCCTTTTGGAGGGCAGTGTCACTGGCCCTCATATGTGGGATCCGAACCGGGGCTCTCTGGCGTCCCAAGCCAGCTCTTAACCAACACGCCACTCGGCCAGCCCCTGATGTGACCTTTTATTTCAAACTATGTCCAGCCACACATTTACTGAGCTCCATCATGTACCAGGCACTAGCTAAGTGCTAGAGGTAAGATGGTGGAGAAGACAGATGTGAGCACTGCCTTCAAAGGAGCCTATGAGACAACCACTATGCAAATAAATACAAACAATTAACCCTCTAATTACACACATAGAAATGCTGCAGAGTTGAAGAACACCATCTGTGGGGAAGGTAAAACAAACAGGGACTGATCTAGTTGGAGGAGTCAGGGAAGACTTCTCTAAAGAGGTGCCATGTATGCTGAGCCTTAAGGAATTACTCGGGGTAGTCCACAAGGAAGGAGGAGGAACAACCTTGCTCGGCCAGGTTGGGGGGTAGGGACAATGGAAAGTCTAATCAGAGGAGTCATGAAACTTGATTTGCTTTTGCTGTTTTTTTATTGACTAAAGTCCATAGTTTACATTAGGGTTCACTCTTTGTGTTGTGCAGTTCATTGGGCTGTGATATATGTTTAATGACATGAATTCACCATCAGAGTATCATACAGAATAGTTTCACTGCCCTAAAAATACCCTGTTCATCCGTCCCCTGTCCCCCTCGACTGCTGGCAAACCACTGATCTTTTTACTGTCTCCTATAGTTTTGCCTATTCCAGAATGTCATATAGTTGGAATCATATAGTGTGTGGCCTCTGATGGTTTCTTTCACTTAGCAATATGCATTTAAGCTGCCTCCATGTCTTTTCACAGCTTCATAGCTCATTCTTTGCGTGTGTGTGTGTGTAGGGGGGGCGGCGGTTAACATATACATAACATAAATTTTACCACTCTCACTATTTCCAAATGTACAGTTCAGTGGAATTAAGTATATTTCCTTGTTTGTACAACCATCACCACCAACCATCTCCAGAACTTAACTCATCCCTTTTTATTGCTGAATAATATTCCATTGTATGAATGTATCACGATTTGTTTATCCATTCACTGCTTGAGGGATGGTTTGTTTTTAAATGAGACCACCAGCTACCACGTGGAGGACGAATTGGAGGAGGGCTAAGAATGCAGGCAGGGAAGTTGGGGAGATGGCTAATACTGTCATCCAAGCAAGAGGTGAGAGTGGCTTCAACTGGGGTGGTCTCAGTGCAGTGGAGAAAAGGGGGGAAATATGAGAGAATGAGTGGGGCGGAACTGGCAGGACTTGAGGACAGATTAGATGTGAGTGTGGAGGGACAGCGAGGAGTTAAGCATGAGGTTCAGCTTTGTAGCTTGGGCGACTGAGTCCGTAAATATTGGTGTCATCGGCTGAGATGGGGAAATGAAAACAGAAGGAGAGGTTTGGGAGAAGACCACAAATTCAGCTTTGGATCTGATGTTTTGTGTTTAAAGTGTCTGAGAGACAGTTAGGTGGAAATGTGAAGTGCCCCATTTAGCAATATGGACCTGGACCTCAGACCTCTTTCCCCGCCCTTACCAAACAACCCCCCCCACCCCCACTGGCCTTAATTCTATTCCTGAACAGACCAAGTTTTCTCCAGCCTCAGGGCCGAAACATTGCCGTTCCCTCTGCCTGGAACACTTTCCCCCCACATGGCCACATAAATAGCTCCTTCTTAGTATTCGGGCCTCAGGTCAAATATCACCTAATCAGAGACTCCTTCCTCAGGCGCAGACTAAAGGCAACACAAAGGAGTGAGTTAGGGGCCCACGTTGGTCAGATTTTGCTGCAACAATACTGCATAAAAAAATAAAAAAAATTAAAACTTCCAGAAACTTCCAGTGCTTAAAACAGTAAACATTCATTTCTTACCCAGAGGTCTGTGGGTCAGCTAGGGTTCATCAGGGCTCACCTGAACTGGGCTGGGCTGGGCTCCAGGGTCCAGGTGGAGGGCAGGACTGCCTTGTGCATCTTCCATTCTGAATCCAGGCCGGAAGAGCCCCACTGTTGGGTACTTGTGGTTCTAAAGGCTGAGGACAGTTGTTCAAGAAGCACTCGGTGTCTTGGAGCTGGCCCCTGTCACTTCCACACATTCTTTTGGCCAGAGCAAGTCACATGGCTACAAATCAACATCAACAGAGTGAGGAAGTATATTCCTCCCACGGTGAGGAGGGCTGGGGGAAGTAAATATTTGCTCAACAAAAAGCAATCTACCACAGAACCTAATCCTTTTTTTCCTAGATGGCCATGTTTATTGAGTACTGCCCCCACACTCTTAGGAAATACCACCTTGTTTGAATGAATGAATGAATGAATGAATGAGAGAATGTACCTTTCAAGGCAGGAAGATTCTGCTCTCTTCAAATAAGGAACCTGAGGCTCCTAGAAGGGAAGCGACTCGCTCAAGGTCACAGAAACCACCTGTGGCAAGCCCCACCTGTCTGGTTCCTACGCACAGTGAGTGAGGTGGGGAAATGCTATTCTCTGGGCAGGGCTGAGGGTGCTCTATCACCCATTCTTCCCTTTCTCTGAGGCTTGGTTGACATGCATAGAATCAGGGGGCAAGTGCACCAGAGGGTCTCTTTGCTGATTCAACCTCAGGTCTCCCTCCAAAGCCAAGTAGGACTTGGATTTGTTATTTCCGGGTCCCAGAGCCCCGAATGTTAAGTGTGTGCTGAGCGTATGAGTCATCAGTACGTTGGTGACTTTAATTGCTGATTAAGAGTTCTGTCACATTCTGTGTCCCACCCCAACTTTGCCCTCCCCGAAGGTACAGACAGTCATCTCTACTTCTTCAGAGTGAGGCACCCAGCGGAGCTCAAAAACTGGGGAGGGCATGTCTCAGATACACAGTGGCCCCTCTTTCGAAACAGGATTACTTAGACTTCAGCTCTGTTTTATAGCTCTAGGTAACATTTGAACAGTTCACAAGGAGCCTAAATTGCTTCTGTAATCAGAGAGGAGAAATCAGCCTGGAAATATTTTAAAGTTCCCACTAGTGTGTAAAAAACAATCACTTGCTGGTTGGTTGGGAAACTCCTAAAAATCATCGTGCTTCAGAATCCTACTCCCACACATTGTTAGAAGCCTGTTTTCAGAAACTCTGAGTTAATTCCCAACCACTCCTTCAGACAGCAAGCCAGTGAGTACCTACCATCCGCCAAGGGCTAAGTGAGCCACCATGGTGACGAGTGACAAGCTGGGGAACAGGTGGTAATCAAAGTCAGTGAGGTCTGCATTCAAACCATAGCTGACATAGATGGAGCTGGCCCATGGGCCAGACACCGTGCTAAGTGTTCCACATGGATTAACACGTTTAATCCGCACAACAAGTTGATGTGGTAGGAGCTATAATTATCGTGTTTTACAGCTGTGGAAACTGAAGCGCAGAGAGACGAAGGAACTTGCCCAAGGTCACAGAACTAGCAGACGGTGGAACTGACATTTGATCCCAGAGCCTGTGCTCTTGACCGTGACCCCACAGTACCCCCCACTAGGAATCTGCCCAAATTCCACAGGCAGGAAGTGGCAGAATCAGAATTCAAATCAAGCAAGGTTCATCAGCTTCCAAAGAACACGCTCCTAACAGATACAAAGATGTCCGTCTCCTTTCTAGCCCTCCCCATTTCTGAGTCCAACACCAACACCACACCAGTGACCTGGGTCACCTCTCTCAGCCTCAGTGTCCATGGCTAAAATGGGAAGAACACTGCTTACCCCAGGGAGCTGATGAGGCTTGTGTGAGAGGACAGTTCCTCCCATGGAACGTGGTAGGTACTCAGGTAGGATATACCTATGTTCCTCCTGCTTTCCAGGAGCTCGGTGCCGCTGGCCAAGTGGGCACGGGAGCAGGCCCATCCCATGAGCTCTACGTCATAGGGCTGCAGTAGGTGCTATGGGGCAGAGGCTGGGCACAGGATGAAAAGTCAAGGGTTACTGTGTATCCAGAAAATTCAGCTGAGGGAACACTGGAATAAACAACCCCCGGAGGGGTGGGGGGAAGCTTGGTTCGTCATCTTTCCTGTTTTCCCAGACTGGCCCAGTCCCAAAGCCTCTTCTTAATCTTGTCAGGATTTTGGCCCTCTGCCCCAGGAAGGCGCTGCCAGGAGGCCCACAGTGAGCCAAGTCTTCAAGGAAGTGATGTCTTCTGTGGGTCAAGAGAAGGGAAGAGGCTTTCTGGGAGCGAGGCGAAGGCAAGGATAGAACAAGAGGAGGGATCAACAGGCAGTCCCTTCCTTGAACCAGTGGAGAAACTGAGGCTTAGAACAAGCAAGTTTTATGAATTTGCTGGTGGCAGGGTTGGGACACGTAGCCTAGTCCTCGAATAACTTCATATCCGTTCAGCGTCGTTTGTTCTAATGTTGATGAGATGCCATAGGAACTTAACTATTGTTTATATCAATCAGCATATGGTATATTGGTTTTATTATATGTCATTTCACCACAGTTCCAAGAACCTATCAAAGATGTTAAGTGAGGATTTACTGTATACTCCTGCTTTCCAGTCCAGAGTTTTCTCCTCCACAATACCAAATGCTTACCCGCTTCCTTCTGCAGGGCTACCCAGGCAGGAGGAGTCGACTTCACTCCCCCTTTTCCACAGCTTTTTCTAGCAACATCGCTACGTCACTGCACTGGAAAGCTGGAAAACACAGGTGTGGGTCCTGTGGGTACTGCAAAGATCTTGGTGGGCTTGATCACGTAGGAAATGGGGATGATAGACCCTCTGAAACAAAGAACCAATATTCCCTGAGTGCCTATTGTGTGCCTAGACAGTGCCAGGTACATTCAACATGCTACCTCTTCTAATCAACACACTAACTCAGAGAAGTAGGTCACATTCCCATTTTGCAGATGAGGAACCTGGGGCTGATAGGAGGGATGTTTCCTGCCAACTCTACCTCTACCCGGTAACTGTCTTCTGAGCTCCAGACCTGGCTATCCACTCTGTCTTGGGCATCCCCATTTGTATACCCCACACACTTCTCAAACTCACCTTGAACGATCCTAAACTTATCACCTTCCCCTAACCACAGACCACTGCTTTCCCATCACAGCCCCACTACTCAGCAGCCAGGATATCAACCTTGACACAACCCTCTCGCCTGGTCCCATCTCCAAGCAGCAACCTGGACCACTGGTCCCACCTTCAACTCTATTTCCCAGACATTGGATTTCCTTAATTCCAGGGTTTGTAACGTAGTGCGGACTTTTATCATCTCACACCTAGGTGACTCCCATGGCTTCTGAATAGGCCATTTTGTCTCTAGTTTAGCCCCACAGTCATCTATGCCCCCCCCCCGCTCCCCGAACGCCAGGGTAATTTTTCTAAAATGCACATCTTCCGAGTCTTGCCCAACTGAAAATGCTTCAGTGGCTTCTCAATGCCCTCAGAAGAAACCCCCTTCCCTGGGCTTCCCAGGCCCCCTAAATCTTGGCCCTTGCTGTCCACTCTGGTCTCAGGTTGGGTCACTCCTTACCATCTGCCCCCCAAGCTCAGACCTGGAATACTCACAGTTCTTCTTTGGCACATGCTATTGTGTCTGCCTCCCCCTGGCTAACTCCTTCTCATCTTCAGGTCTCAGCTTAGTCACCACTTCCTGGCCACCCTCTGTGAAGCTTAGGAGCTATCATGCCAGTGAATTCCCACAGTTCCCCTGTACTTCCTCCTCTGAGCTACCCGCCCCCTTCCTCTCACATGGCCCTGTAGAGGCCAACAAAGCTTTCACAACAGGCCTGGAATGTTGGAACAACACGCATCAATGGGAACATAATGCATGCCACATGCGAAACTATAAATTTTCTAGTAGCCACATTTTAAAAAGTAAAAGAGCAATACATTTAAATAATGTATTTTAACCCAATATTTCAAAAATAGTATTATTTCAATATATAACCAATATAAAGATTATCAATATTTTGTTTTCTTCTTGTACTAAGGCTTCAAAATCCGGTGAGTTGATTTTTGTGTGTTTTTTTTTCTTTCTATTCACAGGTATTTTATCCTCACAGCAAATCTCAGTTTAGACTAGCCACATTTCAAGTACTCAGTATCACCATGTGCTAATGGCTACAAGATTAGACAGTGCAGTTTTAGCGGACGCTTGAAGCTCACTGGCCTGTGTACTGTTCTGGGGGACACTGATTCTGTCATAGGCATTCTGTAGAAAAAAGGATTCTAAGTCAAATAAGTTTTGAAAACATTGACAAAATGAAACAGGGTTTTTATGCTTCAGGACCTCCCAGAGTCTTATCTGTACCAATGTACAATGAGATACTAGAAACTGACCACAGAGTTTGTAGCATTTACGCAACTCTTTCAAGCTCAGAGCTTATTTTCATAAAGCATTGCTTGGGATTAGTATCCAGTGGAATGTTTCTTGGTAGATGCTGGTTTAGCTACATCCCTGACTCAAGTCAATCCTGGTTCCCCATAGGAAGAACGTGGGGTTCAGGGAGCCCACCTCATGTGCATCTGAGCCTGGCACAGAGGAAGCACCCAAAACCCGATCATTGAATTGGCTGATTCTGGGAAGATGCCGAGGGCAGGACTAGAATTAGTAAGTGAAAACTGCAGCAGATTTGAGCTCAAACAAGAAAGTGTGTGTGTGTGTGTGTGTGTGTGTGTGTGTGTGTGTGTGTGTGTGTAACAGTTTAAAGATAACTTTCCAGATCTGTCTGGGAAATGCAATAGGTAGCCTTTTAAGATGATGATTTCTCCATCACTAGGAGTAATCAAGGCTGGAGTTCTGTATGGTGGGGCAAGGTCTTCCCCAGAGTCTCTAAAGTCTTTTCTTCAGAAAAGGGATGAGAGGATAGGCTAAGCTAGGCTAGGCTAGGCTAGGATAGGATAGGACAGGATAGAATAGGATAGGGAAGGGAAGGAGCAGTGGGCATGGGAACTTGAACTTTTGAGGAAGTGATCAGAACATGCAGACATGTTCTGGGTCCTTTACTAAGAACACACTTTGAAATTCTGAAGGCCCAGTAGAAGATCAGTTTATAACCAAAGCCCCTTTGAGGCTACAGTTCCTTGGTTCAATTCAGAAGATTTTTGGTGCATTTTATAGGCAGTCAACATCTGGTCAATGATAAATTGAATTCATCAATCATCAATCAATCAAAATGTATGTCTGGGGGGTGGACAAGAGGATGGTCTGTTTCTTCTAAAATTGTTTTTGTGTGACGAAACCAGGCAAGACCAATCTGTGCTGTTAGAAGCCATCAGGATAGTGGTTACCTTCAGAGTAATGACAGGAAGGAAACACAAGGGGGGCTTGGGGGGGTGGGGGTGGCCTGGCAAATTCTGCTTCTTGATTGGGTGCAGGCTACACAGATTGGTTCAGTTGATGAAAATTCATCAAGCTGCCTCCTTTTGATATGTGCACTTTTCTGTATGTATATGGCATGTTGCTAAACAGTTTTAGAAATTGTTTCTGTGAGGATATAGAACTCTACCACACTAAGAACAAAAGTGTGATTGTGATTGACCGAACTAAAATTATCAGACTGGTCTGAGATTTGAGCTGAGGAGGAAGAGGTTAACCAATAGCCAGGTGTTTCTTGTGTAGGGTCTGAACAGCAGTTGTGCTGCCTCAGAGGGCAACTCAAGGTTAGCCATGCTTCAGAGAGGCCCCTAACTATTCATAGACAGGCAGTAGATAGATTTGGATCAATCCTCTTAGAGACTCCAGGTGTACGATCAGTAAGATACCTGCAAGTATCTGGAAGCTGGAGCCTTTAAAAGTTGAGTGATGTGTCCCCATGCCATGCATGGTACCCAGCACAAAGTAGGTGCTCAGCTAGGTGTCCCCTCCCTTCCTCTTACCTGGATTTCAGGTACGGCGGTCCCAGGTGTGTGGACTGAGAAAAAGTCAAAGGCATTCTGTAGAAAAAAAGGATTCTAAGTCCAATAAGTCTTGAAAACATTGACAAAGTAAAACGGGGTTTTTATGCTTCTGTCAGAAGGGGCTGGGGTGCCCCACTTAGGGCCAGCAAAGGTCTCAGGGGCTGGCACAGCTGGGCTGAGTGGAAAGGGAAACGAAACCCTTGCATGGCTCACATGTGCTCAAGTAACTGCAAAGAAGCCACCTGTGGTCAGTTGACGGGGTGGATGGGGGGGGAGAACAGAGGGCTTCAGAGAAGTGGGGGAGGTGATAAAGGAGGTGCATTTCAGGCGATAGAAGGGGGGAGGCAAAAAAAAACACCCCAGCAGTTAAGAATAACGGAAAACATACCCCGGTGGGGAGGGGGCTGAGGTAGGTTTCAAGTGGGAAAGGTCAAAGAAAAGAGCAGTTTCGAACAGGCAACACACCATGGTGCCCAGGAAAGAGACCCCGGACTTAGCGCTATGCAGTATTGGCAAAACACCTAACCAAACAGCTCTTTCATCTGTAAAACCAGGACAATAATAGTTCCTTCCTCCTGAGGTTGTTGAGAGGGTGAAATCACTTGATGCAAGAAAAATGTGGTACAAATCTTGCAGCTGCTGTTAATAATATTGGTAAAAATATGGCAGGGAGAAGCTTCTGCTTCTGAAAATGGACCAGATGGACTGATCTGGGAGCCAACAACCGCCAGTACGCTAGAGGGGAGAGGAAAAGGCGAAAAGCCAACTAGAGGAGGAGTTCTTTATTGGGGTGCACGCAAATTCCAATGCAAAATGCAATATTTACAAGGATATGTATTTTTTTGAAGGGAGAAGGCCCGTAGCCCCGCATCAGTTTCTCAAAGAGCCCCCTCCCCGCTCCACCAATAGTTTAAGAATTGCTGATCTAGAGAAATGAAGGGCCAAGGGCTGAGAGAGGGGAGCAAATGAGACAAGAGGCCTACCATCATCCACAGATGGAGGGAGCCACCTCCATGAACCTAAGTCATGGGTTTGGGGGATGGAGGAGAGTCTAGAAAGAAGAGGCAAAGGAGAGAGAGTTGGTTGGAATGAAGACCCGGAGAACCAAGCCAACTCACAATGGGGGTGGGGTGAGGGTGCGGTTAGGGGTTCAGCTTAATGATCACTGTGGTCCAGAGAAGGCTGGGCATGTGGATGGATGGGCAGCCCAACCCAGCAGCCGAAGATTGGCGAATTAGTGAGGCCAACTGCAGATGGGGAGGGTGAGAGGAATAAAGAGACCTTGACTGTATGTCTGCGGAACTGTGAAGGGATTGAGTGGAAAAATTCTTTCCGTTTGCCTGGTGTGATGGGAAAAAACTGTCAGCCAGTGTACAGTTCTCCACCTGAAAAATGCCTGGCTCTGTGGGTGAGAAAACACAAGAAGGGCATTCTGCCAGGGGGAGGAACTCTTAACTGTTGTTCCGTGGCTATTGTAGGGACACCCCAGGGGTGGAGTGGGGTGATCAGAGACTTTGCTAACAGTTGTGGGTTTGTGTCCTGATTTTGGCCATTTCATTCGTTTATTTATGAAAGAAATATTTCCTAAGCACCAACTATGTGCCCAGCTTTCCACATGCAACAAGGAGCAAAAGATGGTCCTGGACCCCAGATTCTTACATCTCGTTGAGTCAATTGACAATGACAGTGAATGATAGGGACATGCAGCTGGTTGCTATGGGAACAGAGAAGCACACTCATACTTCTCCTAGCTTCAGTCTCCTATCTGCAAAATGGGAATCGTGTCGCTCACTCTCAGGAGTTTCCTGGCATATCCCAGGCCTCTGCTTGTCACATGATAGCAGCTCATTGCAGCAATACCACCATAGCTAATGTCTGTTCTGCTGAATTCCTTCCCTGGCACCCGCAGCTGAGTGGTAGAGACACATTCTGTAGGGCTGGACTCTGTCCTATGGGAGGAGAATATCCCCAGGGACCTGGATAAGTCATCCTGAAAAACGAGTTCTCTGAGTCAATCCTTATCCTGGAGGTGAGGTTTGAAGCAGCCCATGGCCTCTTAGAGGGCTGACGCCTAATTCCTGGAATATCAGCCCAGCTGTGCTAGCACTTTGTCAAAGGGATTGGGACGACCCAAAAGGCCCTTAATTAGAAATTGGCAGACCGTCTTATTAGCGTGTCGTGTCCATCATAGAACAAACAAATAAGCAAACAAAAACCCAGGGTCCTCTAGTTACTGCAACATGTTCCTCCTCCTGTTTATAGCTAAATCGCTGAACAACTTGTCAAAACTTGCTATCCTCCAATTCCTCGCCTTCTGTTTACTTCCTAACTCAGGCCCATCCCTAAACTAAGGCTCTCCTTCCAGGCCCTCCCAAATGACTTTATCTAGTCTAATTATTCAGGTATCATCCGATGCCCACAATTTCTAGTCCTGTCCCACCCCCCACCCCAAGCTCAAACCCATGTATCCAACTGCCAACTGGACATCTTGACTTGGCTAACCCACAGACAAATCAGACAGAAATATACAGAGCTGAACTCATCACCTTTTCCTAAAACAGGTCACCCCCAAGTGTTCCCTCCTTTGCAAAGGGCGTGTCCATCCATATCCTTGATTCCTCCCCTCTTCCTTTCTCTGACATACATACTTGGTCACGAATATGACAACCCTATGTCATGAACATCCCTCAAACGCATACACTGTTCTCCATTCTTGCAGCTTTTTTGCTGGTCAGGGCCATCAGCACCATCATTTTCACCTAGATGACTTCGTCCTCCTTAACCGTGCTCTAACAAGCCTCCAGTCTTGACTACTTCAAATCCATTTTCTACATTGTAGGTAATAGTTACTAAAGTGCATATTATGTCCCTCCATGGCTGAAAACTCACCAGTGGCTCCCCATGGTTCTCAGGATAATTCCAAACTCCTTAACCAAAAGACTCTGCACAAGTTGGGCCTTGCTTACTCCTCCAGCCTCAACTCTCACCACCCCTCCTCACACTTTGCTCCTCAGCTGTACTGAATTACCAGTAGCTCCCCCAGTGAACCCTACTCTACCCAATTTCCAAGTCTTGGCCCATCTGTTCCTCGGCCTCTAGTGCTCATCTCCCTAATTTGCCTTCTTTGTCTTCCCTACCCCTCACCTGGCAACTTCTGTTCCCACTTTCAGGCCTCAGTTTAAATGTTATTTCTACTTGGAAGCCTTGTTAGACTCCTCAATTCTGGGATGGCAGGTCCTCTGAAGGGCCGCTATAGCAAACATACTATCCTTTATCCAAAAGCACTTGTCCTAGTAAGTGGCAATTCCTTGTCTGGCCCACCAATCAGGCCCTTGAGGGCAAGGACCTTGTCTGTCTAGTTCACTGTTGACTCCCTAGCACCACGCATGGTACCTGGCTCATCATGTGTGTGTGTGTGTGTGTGTGTGTGTGTGTGTGTGTGTTTGTGAAGCAGAGAAACCAGGGAATGGGCAGATGCAATGAGAACCTTGGGGAAGGTGGCATAGGCCCTCAGAGGTAGCAGCCACTAAGAGGACAGGAGCAACTCAAGAGGCTCCAAGGCTTTGAGCTGGTGTGACTAGGAGCAGGTAGAGCTATTCACCAAGCAAGGATGGTAGAAGGGAAAGGTAGGTTCAGGGACAAACCTGAAATCAGGAGCAGAGGACTGTGAGGGCCATCAAGTGGACATATGCAATGGGCAGATGGGTAGGTATTTCCATATCTCCAAAAAGAAGTCAAGGCTAGAGACATCCATTTGAGAGTCGATGTCTACAGAAGTCAATAGAGAATCCATAAAGCTTCCAAGAGGAGTGTGTAGAGAGAGAAGGTGGATGAGATAAGCTTTGGAAATGCTTACATTGTTCTGGGAGAAGAGGAGAAGGCAGAAAAAAAATGGCTTTTGCAGTGGTAGGAAGAAAACCAAGAAAACTCATGGTCATTGGAGGCAAAAGAAAAGGACCCACGGAATGGGCCTCCACATCATTAAGTGCTGCAGAAAGGTGGAGGAGAATAAGGCTACTCTATCTGGAAATGGGGCAGTCTCTGATTAGAATAAAAGGCACATCAATTGTGATCCAGGGATAGGACATAAGGCAGGGAAGGCAGCAAATGCAGAGAATACTTTCCAAATATTTCAAACAAGGTGAGGGAAACTACCCAAAGGACAATTTGGGAGGCAGCACTGAGACTCGGAGACTAGGCTCCATAGTCAGATTGCTTGGGTTCAAATCACAGCCTCAACACTCAATAGCTATGTGACTTGGGGCAAGTTAGCTTAATCTTCTTAAGTCTCGGTTTTCTGGTCTGTAACATGGCGGAACTAGTAGTACCTGCTTCATATGGTTATTGCAAAATAATGGAGGTGAAGCACTTAGGACAAGGCAGAGCACATGGTAAGTAATCAATTAGTGTGAAATGTTATTTTTAATAAGGTCAAGGGGAGACATTGGGAGAGGGAGCAAGTGGAGAAATTGCTGTGCAGGGGGAAGAGAAGATTCTGGAGTGAGCCAGGCTCTGGGGAGGTGAAGGGGATGGGATTAAGGATTCAGAGGGCTTATTGGGGACACAAGGAGGTAGATCTTTCCTTTTCTTTTTTTTTAAGATTTTATTGGGGAATTGAAGGAGAGGAACAGCGTTGGGGAATCGGGGAAGGAGAACAGACAAGTTGCTGCCCTTTTGTTCTTCAGTCTAGTTATGGAAGATGTCGCTTCACTGGCCCATGTTGGTATTGTGATCATCTCACTCTTCCCGGGTGAGGCAGTCGCTTGCCGGCCATTAGATGTTCACTCACGGGTGGCTCACGGCAGTTCACACTGCCGGCCAGCCCCACTGCAGCCTACGCCGTCGCCGGCGACTCACGGCAGCCCATCTCCAGGTTGAGCTGTTGTTCACCATCTTAGCTGTAGAGGGCGCAGCATCACTGGCCTTCATGTGGGATCCGAACCAAGACCCTGCTACTCAGAGCTGGCGTTCCAAGCCAACTCCTAACCAACGCGCCACTCGGCCAGCCCGAGGTAGATCTTTTCAAAGCCTGAACTTGGCTAAGCTTTGTCGCCTGCTGGTTATTAAGTGAGGCTGTGACTTCTTTTCCATTTTCTTGGGGAGTCATGCTAAGTCAGCTTGGGGTTTCTCTCACTCCCACAATTTTCTAGTATTTCCCGGTGCCCCGGTTCCTGCCTCTTTGCCTCCCCTGTCCACTGGCTCTCAAGTTGAAGGCAGCTGGATGTGAGCAGCAGCAGGACATGCCAGCAGCATACCCTGTGAGAGGGAGATTTAGGGAGAGCTGCTGTCATAACTCATCCTTGGGCTGTACCCTGGACGCTGGACAATATCCTCTGTCCCCTTGACAGTCTGCATCTTCACAGTCATTCCATGGTTAGTGGAGCTTCTGAAACACCTGCAATGGTCTCCATGGGCCTCCTGACTGGTCTGCCAAACTGTCCCGACTCTGCTGCTCATGGTTGTCCTCATATCTGCTCAAAACCCTGGCATAGCTCACCCGGCAGTAGCTGCTCTCCACCTTCCCAGCCTCCTTCTCTGGTGTACCTTCACATTTCCCTCTGCTCTATCCTGACCCAAGCTATTCCTGTCCACGACTTGGCCTTTGCATAGGTTGCTCTTCCTCCTGGAGTGCCTTGCTTTCCTTTCCACAGGCCAGTCCCTCCTCATCTTTCAAGAATAGCATCGAACTAGAAGCCTTTCCTAATATTGCCCCCGCCGCCACCACTGGTGAGTTGGATGAGCCTCCCCCATCCCAGTGTTCCCATAGCAACTGGTAGCTGGCCACCTCTTCCTTGTTATTCCTTGTACCTCATGGTAACAGTTGGGGAATGTCTGTCTTGTTATCAGACTAGGAGCTCCTCCAAAATGATGATTAGGCTTATTAATATCTGTATCCCCAGGGCTTAGCATAGCACCTATCTACCACCATAGTTCCCACTCCCTCATTCCTCAGGGGATATTGGTTGAATGGATAAATGTCCTCGTCACAGAAAGGATGTCATCTGGAAGGAAGACAAAAGAAGTACATGAAAGTGGACTTCCCTCCTTGCCCCAGGCCCCATGGCTAGGCTCCTACATCCTTGTTGCCTATCCTCTCATTCCATGACTCAAGGGTTGCTAGCTTTCCTGTTTGTTCTCTTCTTTTTATTTTACAGATCTCAACCTTTTCTCAGCTGTTTAATTACCAGCAGGCAAAGGGTGCTTCTGGTTGCTAGTGGGGTTGCCAGCCTGATTCCCCTTTCTGGGGGTGTCAAACAGGTTTCTTTTCTGAGGGTGTCCAAATCTCAAAAGGGCAGCAGGTCCTTAGGCAAGGCACCACGGGCAGGGAGAACTGCCAGAAGACACTGCTGCCCCCAAACTGGCCAAGCCAAGACTGTGCCAGTATCCTAGGTCTAAATGCTAGGAGGGGCATCTAGGTGCCATAACATGAGGGACTCAGGGCCGGGGGGGGCACAGAGATAATAGAGGCCTTGAGACTGCCCAGCAATCAAGTGTAGATTAGGACTGAGTGTCACTTAGAGCTCTTGGTCTTAAGTGACCTGTCAGAGCTCCATTAAGCAAAAGGGGTAATTTATTTAAAGGTACAGGAACAGGAGTGAAATAAGGCTTCAGGGGATGCTAGGAACCAGGACCCTGAACTCCGTCAGGGCCTTCTGTTGTCTTTTTTCCTTCAGTTGCTGATTGCACATCTCTTCTGCAGGCCCTCTTGCTGAGTGCTGAACATCAAGTGCTAAGCAAGATAGACGAGGTCCTCACCCATCAATAGGGGAGATCGACACAAAATCACTAATAACCCACATGAATAACTTCATTGTGATAAATGTTACAAAGGAAAAAGACACTCTATGAGGGGCACTTTATCTGGGTGGGGAAGAGGGAGACACTGTGTGTGTTTGTGTGGGGTCACTTTGAGAAAGTGATATTAAGGTTGAGTTTTGAAGTATTCACAACGTGTTTACCACTAGATGAGACAGAGATGATTTCAGTGGTTCACGAATGAACACTTTCTGTATTTATTTGTAAATGATTTCATAGACATTATTATTTCATCGATAGTATTATTTAGGATGAAGCTAAATAAAGAAAGGGAGCAATTAAAATAAGTAATAATACCAGTGGAAGCGGTAATAGATATGGCAAAATTCACAAAGATCACACTTGAATTAAGCAGGTCATGCAGGGCCTTGGCAACTGCTGTAAGGATTCTGAATTTATACTAAGAGCGACGGGAACTACTGTGGGAAGGGTATAATGATTACATCTCTGTTGAGATCGCTTTGGGTACTGTTGGCCAGCAGCTCGTGAGAGGGCCAGAAGAGAAGCAGGCACCCGTTAGTATATTTTTAATAATCTAAGCAAGAGTTAGTGCCAACTTGGACAGGTGTACGTGGGCAGGGGAGAAAGGTAGATGGACTGAAAAGGTGCCAGCAGCTGGACCGGTGAAAAATGAGGGAGAGGAAGATGTCCAGGGTGGAGCTTTTCTAGCCGGGCGGAGGAGGAAGATGGTGAGTTCTGCCCTGGAGAAGCTTGTGAGGTATCCAAGTGTAGATGTCAGGTAGGTGGTTGTAGGTCACTTATCTCTGACACACAGTTTAACTTTAGTAAAATAGGCAACCTCACAGAGCTAGAGTGTATATTCGGACCGGCGTACACAGTTCTGCTCCCCTTTGCCCCACAGCGTGTTCGAGATCTAGTGGTGGACACAGCCATGTCGCGTTTACCCCAAGGTCTGGCTCTGTTTGGCCCCTTGCGCCTCCCCTTTCTCTGCACAGTCCCTGGCTCACAGTAGTTGCTCAGTGTATGTGGAATGCACGAGTGAAATTAGGCCTCTTGTGACCCAGGGTTACATGGACCCGGCTGAAAACTAGAGCTGAACCAGACCTTTGGTTAGTGGTAAAATGAAAATAAATTTTAGGAAATGGACATGAAATAATACAGAAGTTGGAAAGCCTGGACAAAGGCTGGGGCGGAGGCCCCTTCCACCGAGCGGCCTCGGGGTCTGGTTGGCGAGCGAGGAATCGCTGGTGAGAGGTCTGGGGCCTCGGCCGCCAAGGTACCCGCAGTTCCCGGGAGACGCAGGGACGGAATGCCAGCTCCGCCCGGGCCTGGTGTGGTCCCGCCGCCGCCTTTAAAGGCCCACCACGTGGCCGCGCTACTAGCCCGGGTCCGGAGGCGGTGTCCAGACTACGCCTGCGCGCTGCGTAGCACAGGCGACAGGGGTTCCGAAAAAGAGAGCTGGGAGAGGAAGGGTAGGTTGCGCAGGGTGGGCGGCCTTGGGAGGAGTCGGCTCCCTATGCAAATCCCAGCGTCGCGCGTGGGGTGGGGGCGGGGCTTGCGATGCAAAACCAGGTCCGCCTTTTGGAAACGCGAGGGGGCGGGCCCCGCAACCCTCGGCCTCTTTCTGCGAGTCTCTGACGTCACCGACGTCCCGTTTAAAACCGGCCGCGCAGGCGCAGTGGGCCGAAATGCGAACTTAGGCTGTTACACAACTGCTGGGGTCTGCTCTCGCCGCCCGCCTGGCAGTCAGTAAGCGTCGCCGCCACTGTCGCTGCCTCAGCGGTTCCGGGAGTGTCAGACTCGCCGCCGCCGCTTATCCGCGTTCCCGGGAGCCCCCGAGAGCTCCCGTTCGCCCGCACAGGCCGGTCCCGACCGTCTGCGTCTCCTCGGCGCCCCTTGCTGCCCGACTCGCTCGGCGCTCCAGCAGACATGAGTGGCGACCATCTCCACAACGATTCCCAGGTACAACCCGACCTCCTGGCCCCGCCTTGTCCCTCCGCGACCCCGGCCCTGCCGCCTTGACAGGCCGGAGCCCCCGGCCAGGGGCGGCCGGCCAGCGGAGAGCACCTCGCTAGGCCCCAGGCGAAAGCCCCGAAGTTACAGTTTGGGGAGATGGCTGCCCCTTCAGGCCGTTCCCGGGGCCCCCTCATCCCTGGGGGCGCAGGGTGGGCTAGGCCGCCGGCCGCGCGCGCTCGCCGCCGGCGGGGTTAATGTGCCTGTTGTTTCATATTCCTTCCTTTTCTCTCTCCAGATCGAAGCGGATTTCCGATTGAATGGTGAGTGTGCCCTCCGCTCTGACCCCGGGTCCCCCAGCCGCCGGCCGCCTACCTCGCGCCCGGCCAGAGCCGGGCAGAGGACAGACATGGCGTCCCAGAGACTAAGTCCCGGCTCCTCGCTCACCGGCCCCATTGTTCCCATCGGGCGGCCTCTGGACCCCCTTTCCGGGGACCCCAGCCCCCCCAAATCGCGGCCCTCCCGAGAGGGGGCAACGGAGACCCTGTGTCGCCTGCCGCCGGGCCTCGGGCCGCCTTTCCGGGCCCGGATTTCTCCCGGGAAAGTCGCCTTGTCGACAGTCGGGACTTAGTCTCTGCGCCATTTTCTTTTTCTCTCTGCTCTCCTTTCTGTGCCTGTGTCTCTTTCTCTCCCTCCCTCGGCTCCTTCCTTGAGCTGCCCAGAAAGAGCTTTCTGCAGAGCAAAGCCGTATAAATCACAGATCTCACCAGAGAGGGAAGGGTGGGAGACTGAATTGTTACTATTTTTTTCCAAAAACTTTATTTTGAGGGTTATTCCCTTTCTGCTGCTTGTTTCCTTTTCTGCTTCCAGAATGAAAGCTACCCTTTGGCAACTGTTGATTTTTTTTTTTTTAAGTAAGATGTTTGTGATAAGAATTATAGCTCTAAAACTAAAGCCACCCTTTGTTGAGTTCTTCATATTTTGAGATTGTTTTTCCCAAGTTGTGTTCTTTGCATAGGTAGTAGAACCTCGCTTCGAAAAGTTTGCAAGTTCTCTATGGGCCATCCACTGTAAATCTTGGACTTGGGCATATTAATTAAAAAAAAAAGAAAAAGAAAAATTAAAGTGTTAATGAGTAGAACTTTTCAATGTGGCTGAGGCTCCTAAGACAGTGTTTTATTAGAAACCCAAGTGCACTACTTGTCAGGAGGAAAGGTTGCTGAGCATCGTGTATTGCCCCTTTCTTTCGGGCTGTGGGGAAGGAAAAAAGGATTTTATTTAAAACAAAGAGTGGCCGGCACTCACCCCTGCTTCCTGTTCATTCTTTTTCAGACGCCACTGTTTTTCAGGAATCAAGAGCTAGCTTTTCCCAGATCTTTATGTTTTGAACCTGTTCAGCCAAATCAAGGGATTTATTCTTTGAATGTTTCCACTTCAGTTACCCAAAGATTCCTCCAATAAAAAGCTCACTGCAGGCTTTTCAATAACCTGGGTGAAGGAAAAGGTACCCTCTGTGGTGTGCTGGGAATTCCCACTGATTCTGATGGCACATAATCCTGCTCAATTGAGTTTGGGTTCCGGGAACCTCTCCAATGGGAGAAGCTGATGAGTAGGTTTTCTGATGTTGTAATCAGCAGTCCATCATGTTAGCGTGCTCGAGTGAGAGAGCAGCCTTATGTTCAGATTTTGAAGTGGGGCATCCAGCATGAGATGGTACTCGGTGAGAAGGGAATCTGGTTAAAGAAAAGTGTAGCATTTCTTGAGCACCTAATATGGGCTAAACACTGTTCGGTGCTAGAGCGAACCTTCAGCCACAGTGCTGCGCTTGCCTTCAATCCAGTCTCTGGGGGAGACGTACTTAGTTAATTATACAGTAGGTGCTTGGGAATATGTACACCCAAAATGCTTTGGGAGACTAGGGGACTTAATTTTGTCTGGGGGGTGGGGAAATTTCTCAGGAGGTGACTTCTGAGCTGGGTGTTATGCAAGACGAGGTGCTGAGTGTCAGGGATTGGAGTATTTTTTAATTGTTTAGCCAACCTATCAGGCTTGTAAGAGAGGGAGATGAGGCTCCTATAGTAAGAAAATTGCAGAGTATAAATATGTTTCCCTGGGATGTGAGAGCAAAGAGGATGTGGCAGGTAAGGATGTAAAAAGTCCTTTTGACCTCTCTTGGAGGAAGGTAGGATCTTAATACAGAAAAAAATGATCTTTTGACTTTCAGACTGGACTGAGTAGGTAATATGTTTAGCAATGAAACAAAGTTTAGGCCTTTCTCCTCAGAAAGTTAACCTCCATTCATGGTTCTCATCTAAATTACACAAAGGAACTACTGAATATGTGAATGATTGTGGGCTGGGTAGGTTATTGATCTTTAGTGCTGTTTTTAATAGAGAGTGAAGTAAACTGGCTATACTGACTTTAGAATGTGTTTGTTCATGTGTAATAGCAATAGTTGCTCATATTTATTGAATCCTGTCTGCCAGGGAAAAATCTCAGCTCTTTCCATGGATCATCTCATTTAACCCTCAGAAGCACCCTTCTGAGTTTTAGGTACCATTATTTCTATTTTATAGATAGGGAAACTGAGGCTTAGGCGTATTACTAGCTTGCCCAAGGACGGTGAGTTGGACACTCCAAAGCTCACAAGCTTAGCCTCTGTGCTATATACGTGATTCTCTGCTTTCTTACAGAGCTGAAAAAGGCAAGAGGGAAGGATTTGATAATTTGTCATTTGCTTGCTTTTAATCTAAACCTACTCCTTCAAGAGAAGAAGCACTCTTAACTGTCTCCCTACTACGCTAAGGGTCTGGCACTGGAGTGATTACCTTTGTAAATATTGTATAGAAGAAAGATGTAGAGTTAGTTATTGTGCTTGCTCTATTAAGTAATACACTGGTAATCTGGATTGATTTATGTCACTACAAAAGACAGTTTTTAAAAAATTAAAATGTTTAATTATGCTCAGACATGTCATTCTTTGTATTGCTTGAGTTTGGATTTAAGTGGACCTACCTAACTCTTCTTACAGATTAGCTGTTCAAATTCATATATTATTAAAACAGACATCCTTCATTTTGCTATCATCCTAAAAGATGTTTTGTGCCCTTTGGAGCTCATTCTTTACAGTAGTTAAAACTGTTGCTGTTCTTAAAGAATTTAGAATATTCTGGCCCATAATCAACTGGTGGGGAAATCTGTTGTCTGTGAGATGTATTGGGTTGTCGGAAAAGTCATGACGCATTTTTGCAACGAAAACCAAAAAATACGTCATGACTTTTCCGACAACCCAATATAATCTCTTAAGTGAAAAGACCTTTCTAAATGTTGGTAGCACTAGGTATAGGGGGCTAGTCATTGTTACAGTACTGTGCAAACCGCCGAGCTAAATGTAGAGTTGATAATGACAACATCAGGTTGGGGATAGTGATCCTTTTGTGGTTTCAAGTACTTGAAGTTTTTGTTTATCTACCTGGGGTGCCAGAAAAATGTATACAAGTGGACACTTGAGTCAACATTGCTCAAGCAGTAGTTCGCAGTAATCAGAAGTGTCTGAACGCTGATGGTAACCACTTTGAGCACCTCTTGTAATTGCAGAAGTCAAATGTGACTTGTATTCATCTTTTGTTGTTGGTATATATTGAGTATTACAATTTTAATATAGTTTTCCTTTCTTAAAATGTGTATGCGTTTTTTTGGCACCCTCTATTTTGGAGTAGGGGGGTTCTTCCTCCCTAGCATGAGCACAGTATAATGCTTGATTCTATCAGTGATTCTGAGAAATGCTACATGGGATTGTAGTTTGACATCATCTTTTGTTGATTCTGGTTAGTGTAATTGATTCAAATTGGATGGGGAATTGAATATAATCAGATGCTAACAGATAGCTGTACTTCTGTGCTGTTGGGCCAGGGTTGAGGTGGGGGATGGGAAGGCTGATGATGTGACTATCTGAAAATTTCCATCACGTTTTTAAAACTGCAAACTGATGGCACCTTCAGATGAAATCTGGCACATTTTCCTATTCAATCCCAGAACACTTAAACATTGGGCTCCAGTGTTGTCTTTCCTAGCACTGTAGCCAGACTCTGTGGGTCACCTTCTCAGAATTAGGGAGCTGCTGTAGAATCCTTATACTACATTTAGACATAAAACAAAGTTGTCTGTCAACATGTGCTTTTTATATTACCAGCATATCAACTCACAAACAAAGTTTAGATTCCAGTGTTCCTGGTAAAACAAGAAAAGCCAGGAGTTACTAAAGGAATCCGAAATACCTCATGGTTTAAAAGGTGAACAGTAGATAATATTGCTGTCGCCAACTCATACTTTTCTTTGGAAGTAAAGTAAAATGGAAAATAGGAACTCAGGGTCAGTCCCCAGATCTCATTTAACCAATGGTAGTGAAAAAAGAATTGAGTCTTTTTTTTTTTTTTTTAACATGAGCATAAAAATGGAGAATTGTGGGAGTTTGAAAAAGAGACTTGTTAATTTATTTGTTCTGGGTCTTAGTGAATTAGTATCCATTTATACTATACAGTGCCAGGGATTCTTAACATATCTTAAAGCTTATATTCCAAAATTAAGCTGTTGGGTTTTATTATTTGTTTTTGGTGTGTGTGTGTGTGTGTGTGTGTGTGTGTGTGTTGGAGGAAGGAGGGGGGTGCAAAAAATGTCTGCCTTTTGAGCCTGTAAATAAGTTACAGAAAGCTTTGTGTCGTATATTAATTATAGTAACAGTTATCCTCTACAGCTAATGGTATGGAACATAATTCTATTGTACTTTCTGGATGTATCATTTTAGGAGCCTTCAGATTATATTGAAATTGTTATTTCGTATGAGTTGGGTGTGAATGCATATGTACGTTACAGATCTTTAACAACTTCTGCCATACTTTCAGTGCAAAATAAAATTGGTTTTCTTCAAACCCAAAGCTGTTTCCCCAGAAGCATGTTTTGTAAGGGATTGCATCCTTTTTATATGAAAGTGTTGAACTCCAATAAAGTTTGGGGTTCACTTGGGAAAATGGATGCAATTGTAATTATTTGCATTTGAATAAGGCTATGGAAATGATTGAAATGATTATTTGATGTGGGACCTGGAATTAAACCCTCTTGAAAGAAAAGTAAAATACAATCCATTGCATTTGGAGGTGGAAGAGAGTCAGTTGAGTGACTGTTCTGTGTCCTGTGGTTTAGTTTATTTGACGGCTCCTTAAATATTTTGAAACCATTAACTTTGCATAATAAAGGCATTGGGTAAACAGTTGAGAATTCGGCTTTTAAAGGTAACACGTTTGGGATGGGAGAAGTTCCTAACTGGCCCTTAAGAAGTGGATGAGGCATTTTAAGGGAAGCTTTTGATTGTGTTTAAACTTTGGGTGGTAATAGCTGGGACACATCTTTTCTATTTCTATACCTGGTAAATCTGAAGTTTGAGAAGCAGCTTTCCATCCCCATGGCTTCAGGCCAGTATGTGAAGTAGGAAATTAAAATAGAGTCCATCTCAAGGAATAATTAGCGTTTTGCCAACCCCCACCCTTTCTCCACAACCTGCCTATCTAGATGTGCGCAGTGTGCTGTGTGTTGATAGCATAGGGCCTGGGAACTATGGAGGGGAATAAAGGTGGGGAGGAGTGGTAGCCTCGAATTTATTAGGTGGGCAAAAGCTTATAGTGGAATGTCTGTTGGATATTAATGGTATTTTTGGTAGTGTTATAGGAAATAACTAATAATTTGCCTAAATGATTTAACAGCAAATAAACATTAACATGATTTTTTATTTTGTATGTTCAAGAAAGATTCTAAATTTTTTTCAAACTTGAGAGAGTGACGTTGCTGATTATCTTGAGTATATCTCTAGGTTATATAGGTTGTAATATCATTAAGCTATGTTACTCATCATTATCAAAGTCCGTATTAAGTGTCTTATCATTTATGTCTCTAAATTTTAGTAAAGAAAGAAATTCCAAGGAAGCTAGGCAATTATAAGTTCTAAAATTTTTGGTAGGTATTCATTTTTAATTTGTCTTAAGTTTTTAGATCCACTCAGTTATCCCTGCTATATTTACCATATATATATATATATATACATATATATATATGTGTGTGTGTGTATATATATATATATACATACTCGAGAATTTTTACCACACCAAGAAAGGAAAAAAATTTTTCTTTTTACACCTTTTTACCTCCCCTTTTTGGTAGTATACTGCCTTTCAGTTTCCAGAAACCTTCCTCAGACTGTCATTTGTAAGCTTTTAATACAGATGTCACAGCCTACCCGTAATTACCTGCTGGTAGAGATAGCTTAGACCCCTTGCACCTGGAATGTTAGGTCTTCAAGAGATGCTTTGGTGTTAAGGCTGAAACCAGATTGCTATTGAAGGGTACACGTGATGAAGAGGAGGCTGTGGGGGAGACCCTGTGCTCTAGAGCAGCTGTGGTAGGATAGAAAATTGGAGTAGAAATCATAAAAATTGAGATAAATCCCTGTTCTTACTATGAATCTTGACCTGGCCACTATACCTTGTTTACTCATCTGTAAACAAGGATGATAGCTCTATGCTTCAGAAGCTATTGAGAATTAAATAAGTATATAAAGGTGCCTCTCTGCTCACGTTTTAAAATTAAATCAGACAGCTTCTACTATGAAATGGATCTTTATTTTAAATGTTAGGTTTGAAGTAGTGACATTGGTGACTCTTTCCTTCCTTCACTGGTATTCCTTGTTAACACTTTCAACCTGACATTTACACAGTGAACAGCGGCATATAACGAGAATTGGTGGAGTCTTCACCTCACTGAACTGCATAGCCTACACCGATCTCTTCCGACTGTTAAGCAGTCACTGTAAAATAAAAGGGGGTGTATATCTCTGTCTAGGTTTGGGCTAAGTAGTAGCCAGTGTTATGTCTGGTTCCTAAGAACAAGTTTAGGCCTAGGAGATCCTTCCAGCTATAGAGAAGATGGGCTTAGAAATGAAGGTCATATATTGATGTGGCTATTTCTCAGCCCTTTAATAAAACTATGGATTTTCTATAAAACATAACCAGAGCTTTACCTTCCAGATGCATTTAATAAGTAAAGTGCCAAGTTCATTATTTGTAGTTTTTTTAAAAAAACCCACAAAACTCAGTCTGTAATTGTGTCAGCATGTTTTTTTTTCATTATTTTACTTCTTCCCCAAACGTTTTTAAAATGAGAAGACTGAGAGCACCTGCAAGTTACTTTAATTTTTCATTTATCCAGATGATTGCTTAAAGTGACCGACTCAGCTTTCTGTGAAATAGGAATTCTGGGAACAAACATGACTTAAATAATAAAGCTTAGGTGTGAAGTAGGAAAGTCCATGTGAACAGTTGTGCGTGAGTATAGGCATTGGGGAGCTTCCGTGACAAGATGTATCCAGTCAGCAGAAATTTCTGTAAGGCTCATAAGTCTGTCTAGCTAATGCTGATTATCGAACTGCCTTGAATTTGTTATTTTGAAAGTGCTCCTTAAAGAAACTAAAGTCAGTTCGGGGTGTGTTCACTGATGTCCATTAGATTAAGCCAGATGGGTCTTAGTAGAGATCTTATACCATTGATCAAAAGAATTGTCAGAGAAGCATCACAACAAGAGCAGACTTCAAAATTAACGTTCAATTAAAGGTAGGCCAGAGAAATTAATTTTGTAGAGTAGAAACTACAGAATAGGGTCTAATTTTAAAGAGTCTTCAAAGATAAAGTCTTGAAAAGATGAATATCTCAGGAACATATTGTTCTTAAAGTTTATGGGGGAAAAACCCGTGGGAAAGTGAATATTAATACGGAATGGCACTATATTGCCTTCAGTACATGAAAGCCTCCAAAATAGGATGGGATTTAAAAGTCTTCAGAACATTGGCCTTTTTCTCTCATTCATTTTTCTCTGAATAGCCTTGGTGGAGGGTATGTCTGTCCATCCCCCATCTCTCCTCCCCTGTCCCCTCTGCCCCCAAATCAGGCAACCACGATATGGTAGAAAAGACAGAGTCTGATTTGAGGGGATTGGGATTTGAGTTCTTGGGCTTCTGCTCAGTAGGCAGGTCTTTGAACAAGTTAATCTTGGGCCTTTAGTTCTTCGTCTGTGAACTAGGCCTAATACAAGGTTGGGGATTGAAGAGGACGTAAGGATCACTTTAGGAAAGTTAAAGCTTAGAGCAAAATTTTTAGGTTCTTGCCAATCCTTAAAACCCAAACACCTCTTTCAGAGATTGTTTCATTAACCTCTTGTACAAAGGGAAACATCTTTAATTTCTTTAAATTTGGGTATTGTGAGACGTTACCTAAGGGGGAGGGTCGCTAGGGAGCCTTGATACTGTTGCTGTGAATCTGAGACAGCCTGGCTCAGAAGGGTACAGACTTGCTTTGACTTCGTGGCCGTGTATAAAGCACTGTGTTTCTCATAAATTAAATTACAGTTTAAGAATCTTTTGGCAGCAAATAACTTTTCCCCCTTTGCACTTGGGATGGTGCAGTATTTATAGCTCTACTTAGGAAACTAAAAATTTCATGTTTAATTGCAAATGGAAATTTTAAGTTGCCACATTCATTAATTCAAACATTCAGAAAGTAAATACCAGTAACCACTAGGCACAGATGAACAAGACAAACCCATATGGCTCTCAGAACGAACATTTTGAAGTTAGTACGTTGTAGGTCTGTGCACTCTCTTTTTCTGTTAAGAGTCCATGTTTTTCATTGGGCCTCAGTACAAAGGCTCCTATCATACCAGGATGAATGGGGATGGAAGGTACTTTCTGGCAGTTAATACTTTACTATTAGTGAAAGAGCGTGATATCTCTATTTATTCCCAATCCTAGGAGGGTTTTTTGTTTGTTTGTTTGGTTGGTTGGTTTTAAAGATTGTAAACCTCTAGGCCCTTATATTTCTAAGGATGTCCAAACTCATAACTTCTAGAAAAAAAAAATTTTAAGAATATTTATAAGCTCATTAAACCTTTTCACCTATAATAGAAGAATAGTTTAAAGTTCTGTGATTTTCTTTCTCATTATCTTTTTGTGTCAGACACCTGTATTGCATGGATTTTAGGAAAGGAGTAATCAGGGTTTCCTGAATAGGTAAATTTGTCAGAGTCACTAGAAATGTAATAAAGTGTGAAATCATCCTCGTAAATTTGAAGAACTAAATTCTTAGAGATTAGACTCTGTACTTACAGTCCTGGGAAACTAATTTTATGAAACAGTTTGAATATATTACTGTTGTTACTTCTTCCTAGTCCATGCAGTGTATTGATATGGGCACCACACTGAAGCTGTTAAATGCCTCAGAGGAAGAGTCGCAGTTCCTAGTGGTATCAGTTACAGTGATTCGAATACTAGAAAAGTGATCGAGACTAAGTGTTAAGACTTACTGTGCCTTATTCTTAAAATCCGTGCATTTTCACAGGAATGGATGCAATGTCAGTAGTTCTTTTAATATTTAACATCAGAAATAAACAAGAGCCTCTTAGGTAATTGATCATATCTCAGGATGTCTTTCTTCAATTGTCCTGACTCCGGTTAACTGGGAAAGGAAAGAGGAGGGAGCAGGAGGAGCACAGATTGACTAGTCCTTGTAACTGCTGGCTTCTTGCACTTCCAAGTGAAACGTCCCCAAGGCCAGACACCCCAACTCTGAGAAGTCCCCCAGTTAGTCCCCTTAGCAGTACAGAAGCCCAGGGCAGCTGGGGTGGGCTCTGTGAAGGCTCCGCTGGTGATAGTTTGATCATAGTTATTACTTTTCTCCCCTTAAGTATCAAATCACCTTCTTTCTTGAATGCAGTGTGATAAAAAAATAAGCACTGCAGCAGTTCTTTATAGTCCTTTGTCGATGTCAGCAGCACCCTAATCTCAGAATGTCAGGAAAGTTGTCTATTAGTAGAAGTGTGCTTGTTTTCTTTGTGGGCAAATGAGAAGCTAAAATTTTTCTCTTTATAGCCCTGAAAATACGAAGAATTCCTTTAGAACTGGAGCTAACCTCTAGAATTTAGATGTCAGGTAGTGTTTATGTTGAGCTAAAATTTTTAGGGGACTAAAGTTATACAGTATGGTGAAATGTGCCCAGAAGTGACTGAAAACCTAGTAAAAGTGTTTGTATATGTAAAACTAGGAAAATATCAAGCAGCATTGTACATATGTACATATGCATGCCAGTAGGTATTTATGGTACAAAAGTGAAGATATTTTGCTAAGGACTTTTATTGAAAACTTGATTTTTTAAAAAGCCTTCTGCGGCAACCCTGTTTCCCAGAAATAAAGTTCAGTTTGCATTCTTCTCCCACAACTCTACGATCATGTTTTGTTCTATTCACGTATTTCTTTTTACCCTGGAATGCCTCTTAGTCTTTAGAAGTTGGTACGGTTTAGATAAGTGTACCCAGTACGTCTCCATTTTCACTACCTGTTTTTTTAGGAAGGCACCAAGTATTGTAAACTCTTTGAGGGTTAGAAACATCTCCGCGTGCTTCATTCAGTATTGAAGGCATAGACCTTTTTAGTGAAGTCTGCCTGCAGTCACCACTTCACCCCAGGCCAGAAGCAGCCACTTTTCTCTGGCTTTCACTGAGCCCTTGCTGCTTGTCCTGTTCCAATTTTTTCATTCTAGTCTGAAGAAATTTACATGTTTGGTTACTTACTAGGAAGTGGGCAAGAGCATTGTCTCATTCTATATGGTCAATATACAGATTTCAGCAACTGTTTTGTGAAAAGGGAACCTCTCTCTTCTAGCTGCCAGCTGGGAATCAAGTGAGAAACATTGAGAGCTGTACTCTAAAATTTTCATTCTTCTCCAGCTAATATGTGTAAGAATCACCTGGGAGTATTTGGTAAAAATACATATCCCTAGTTGATTAGTGAAGCATACTGAGAAACCTGCATTTTAAATATATCTAAGAATCCCAAATGATTCTGATAAATACAGGTGACCCATAAGTCACTTTTGGAGAAACTGAGCTATCTGGACTTTATGTCTTATTTAGCTGAGACATGTGTTTTGCTTCATCTGATTAAGGTATTTCATTGGTCAAGCTGTTAAGCTTACAGGATTTTTAAAAAGGATCAGAATAGCGTTTTCCAATATATGTTTATAAAAGCTTGATACTTATCCTACTCTAATTTAAATAAACATTTTCTAGCTTTCCATGAGCATTTACCTAAATAGCAGAAATATTTAACTGCCTTTGCAGTTGTTTTACTATGTATCATATTGGGATTCTAATCCTTTCTCCTACTTCCATGGTTAACAAGCCATTATTTGATCCTGATGTTATCTTTTAGGATTGGGTGACTAAGAGGAGCACAGAGAGTGAGAGGCTGTTTTCATGCTACTGTTCCTAGGAGAGGGTTAAGGCAGGGCTTTAGAAGGTAAGTGGAGGTACCAGCATACTAGTTTAGTGGAATGCTGAGGATCTCATTTTTGGAGGTCACTAACCTGAAGATTAAATCAGAGGTCTTCAGCTGCTGATATCTGTGATTGAAAAGGAGGACTCGAATAGAGCAGTGGCTCTTAAAGTGTGGTTTCCTGACCAGCAGCATCAGCATTGTCTGAGAACTTGTTGGAAATGCAAACTCTTGAGCCTCCTCCAGACCTACTGGCTCTAACTCTGGGCGTGGGGGCTCAGCCATCTAGGTTTTAATGAGTCAAGCAGCTGATCTGATGCACACTCAAATTTCAGAAGCAGTTGAATCGAGTGCGATTTGAAGTTCACTTTCTCCTGCTGAGCCTCAGTTTTAGGCAGAATGAAAGACAATTGACAAAGTCCACATGCTCACCAGTGAAATACAGACTTTGGAGTTGGATAAACTTGGGTTCAGCTCTTGTTAGCTGAGTGGCCCTGAGCAAGTCACAACTCGGATCCTAGTTTTCTCATCTGTGAAAGTAGGGATAATTACTTCAGAGTCATGTAAAAGAGCGCCTAATAGTAGTTAGTACTGCGATTTCCCCAAAGTCAAATGATTGACAAGAATAAGATAAGTTGACTGATAAAATAAACTACTGGTCAAATTCTTTAGTCTTGACATTTATATGATGCCTAGAACTAGTTGCTTAGTGATTCAGCCTCTTAAGCAGTGTTCTTGTTTTTTCACAAAGCCCGTGGTTGGGCTTCAGTACTTGTTCAATAGTTGTACTTATAGTTATGAAGTTGGAGTAATTGCAAATGGGAGGAGCTTTCTCTGGAGCATAAAAAGGAGCCAGTTACCTAATTAGCACCAGAAAGGCTTCTAAAGAACATATGTGTGTTCAGGCTACAGCCCAGAGGATGTTCTGTGCATTTCAAGCACAGTCAATAGTGATACACTAGTCTAGACAGAAAGGGCCCCTTGGTTGAATTAGTAGTGATAGGATGTATGAAGCAACACATCAACACATCTGACAGCTTTATGGCCAGAAAAGTTGTGGCCTTGGGGACATTTTGAGGCCCATGCCTATTGGAAACAAAGGCAGCTGAGACTGCGCTGTGGATTCCTCTGCCTAGGCAGGAGGTTTGTAGTCACTTTCACTACCTCCCAGGCTTTAAAGTCTCACTTAGTAGAAGCAGAGGAGCACAAGCCAGCAGGAATGGGCCTGTCCTAACTGAGCTGGCCCTAGAAGGTACCTTTTCAGGTTAGACAAGTCCCTTTTCAGTTTCGCCTCCTGGGAAAGGAGAAGCATTTTCAGTGTTGGGGTGTCCTTGTGAAAATGTGATTCACTGAATAAGAGTATGTGGAATGCAAATACCCATCTTAAGCGTCTTGTACTAGTTCATTATTGTTGGAGGCAAGAGTAAAAAATTCCAACTCTGTCTTGGGTCTGGAGAACAAAGATGAGCTAGTAAAATGGGATTTGTTTGTCGTATTCCCGCAGCTTAGAGCAGTTGCTCTATCTAGGTGAGACTTAGACCTCAGTGGACTCCTTAGACCTTAGTTGAAATGTTCTCTGAGCAGCACTCAGCAGCTCTGGCTCTCCAGGGGCTCTGCTGCAGGGGCCTGCCTGCTCTAGAGACGGCCAGTTTAGCCAGGCACACTCAGCACGGAGCCTTGCCGTGTCGGAAAACGGCCCCTGACTGGGCTCCAGCAGGGAGTGGACAGTGCTAGGCTAGGAGTTCAGAACAAAGCAATTCTCAGTCCTGGCCTTGTCAGCTGTGACCAGTGAAAATCACACTATATGGTGCTCCCTACCACCAAAAGGAAGGCGTTGACTTGGATCCAAGATGCATTTCAGTCCATACTGATTGAGATAGAACTTTATGTGAAGATGGAACTGTTCATAACTCTGGTGCCCCATATGGTAGCTGCTAGCCATTTGAGACTATTGAGCCTTTGAAATGTGGCAAGTGTGGCCAAAAAACTTAATTTTTAAATTTTATTTTACTTAAGATTAAAGTAGCTACATGTGGATGGTGGCTACCATACTGGACAGCACGGCTCTAGATAAAATTTGCAAAGTAAGAGCAAAGAAACTCAGGTTTAGATTTTGCTTGGAATATGGGTGGCTGGGGCTCTTGGAACTTAAATATCCAAAACAGGTGTGAATTTGGTGTGTTACAAGTTTGAATAACAGTCTTTCTTCTGTATGTAGACATTGACTTATCCTGGGTGACATGCTAAGAGGAATTATGACTGGCAGGTGAAGTTGTGTTTACCAAAGCAGTTAGAAGTTCAGACAGCTCTCCATTTTACTGACCCCTTTAGTGCTACACAAAGATGAACATTTAAGGTCTTTTGGGTTGAATAACTTCTCATTTTACCTCAGCATTCCCATGAAGTAGGTCATATGTATTTTGTAGTTGACAAAACAGACTAACTTAAATTTGTATGCATTTTTATAGATCATTATCCTTTAAAATGATGGGTATGAGCCCACAACTTCATTTGAAATTGCAAGTTTTTAGCATGTTGCTATAACAAGAAGTTAAATTTGTATTTGTTGTATAAATGGGATGTCTGACATTAAGATAGAGAATCTAAGATTGTACCGGCAAGCCAACAGCACTCGAGGCTAACTCACCCAAGGTGTTGCTTATATAGTAAAAGCAGATCATAACTCGGCATCTACACTGCACCTGGTGTCTGCCGCTCTTTTGCATGGTCATAGTGAGTGTAGGCTGCACCTTACTTACTCTTAAGTAATCTGGCTCACAGTTAGCTAGACAGTATTAGTCTGATGGAACCAGATGGGATTGTAGCCTTGGTCACTATGACGACCACTGATAACAGTGGGCATATGAAGTCTCAGAGAACACCTTGAGGACATTGCTTAAAGACCAGGGAACTGATCTAGTTTCCTCTGGCTTCAGCTTCCCATTATCAGTTATTTTGGGGGATGGGAAGAAGAAATGGAATTGGGATAAGATTAAAAAGCTGCTACTTGCACATTTACTGTGTCCTGTTTACTTTTGAAGAAACTAAGGCTCAAGGCTGTGTGGTTTGTAAGTAATCCATGGAGCTGGGAGGTTAATCTAGGTCTATCTGATGCCACAGCCTGAGTTCTTAAATGTGACAGAAAACAAGGTAAAGGGACCCTAGGTGACTCATTTGCCTCCTGGGAATTCCAGGCTGTAGTGGAGGCACTACCTTTGTGGTGTCCGATGAAAGGCTCTCATTTCATAGAGCACTCACCTTTATTTACACTGGAGCCTCACCAGACTAATATCATTGACCAGCAGGCTCGGCTGTGCTTTAATGTGTAATCCTTTCCCTGTTAAGGAAAGCAAAGACCCCTGGATAATTTATTTTTTTTAGCAGTTCAGCTTATGCTTGGAGCCAGTTATTCCAGAAATCAGTAAAACCTCTATTTGAGGACTCAAGAAAAACGATCTTTTTGTTAACATCCAGGGGTTAACTAGAACCACCCTCCCTCCCCCATTTTAGACAGGTCTCTGAAGTCTGCTTATTTATTTACTAAGGAATTTCATCAGAGGTGGTTACAGTACGTGGACAAGTACGGTGTTTCCACTTCAAGAGGGATAAACAAATTTAACCAGCTTGCTGTTTAAGACACAGAATGAGCGATGGGCTCAGCATTGGCCTCCCTTTCAGGGTTCTCAGTCATGCGACTTACTTTGTCTGGTTTTGCAGAGCAGGAGTAGATTTTTAACCACTTTTAAGTCAAGTTGATAAATGGCCATTCGTGAGCTGTTTGAAGAAAGAAGAAAGGTGGGAGCCAGGCTTAGCCTGGGTATCAGGAGAAAGCTGAGGAGTCAGAAGGCAGTGAAGCAGGGAGGATGCTCTTCACTCACACGCTGAGCCGAGCGAGAGAGGCACCTCTCTCCAGGGGCCAGTTTCTAGGCACCATCAATTAGTGCAGGGCGCTGCAAAGCCTTTCTTTGTATGGCCCATGAACTAAAAATGGTTTTTATGTTTTTCACTTGTTGGAGGAAAAAATCAAAAAGAATATTATTAAATAGACCTGAAACTAATATAATGTTACATGTCAGTTACACCTCATTTTTTAAAAAAGATACTATTATTGTATTTCATGGCACAGGAAAATTATATGAAATTTAAATTCCAGTGTCCATAAATAAAATTTTATTGGAATGCAGCCATGCTCACTCATTTACATATATAATCGGTGGCTGCTTTTGTTGCACACTGGCAGAGTTGAGTACCTGCAACAGAGATCAAATGGGCCGCCAAGCCTAATCTATTTACTGCCTGCCTCTTTACAGAAAAATCTCACTGACCCTGGATTGGTAAGCAGTGCCCGTTGCTTACCTGACTTGAGTCCTGCTGTGTGTATCACAGGAGGCTCACAGGACTCTTTTCGTGTTACTTTGTAGCTTCTGTAAGCCTAGTGTCAAAAGTTACTGTGAGCTTGCAGTTTCATAAGTCTTTTTTTCCCCTTCAAATCAATACATGACTTTTATTGCATCTTTAAAATATGACAAATAAGTCTGAGGAATCCCTTGACATCTTGGCGTTTCTGTAACTGGACAACTTAGATCTTACTCATCAGCCTGCTGAACTGGTCCTTTTTCAGAAACATAGATACCATCCCCAAGTTTTCAGATACCCTTGTTTTAACTGTTGTGGCTTGTTGAATCAAAGCAGCTGAATTTGATAACAAGTTCAATGTCATTTCCTTCAAGAATTAACTCATCTTTCTGGACTTGAGATGCTGAACAAGCAACACCTGACCTCATCTGAACCCTGTGGATATACTTTCATTGTCTTAATCCATCTTTTTTCTAGTCATTCATTTTTCCCAACTCTGAGCCCCACTAGCAGGACTCAAAGTTACCTGTTTCTCTCCCAGTATGGCTCTGCCCACGGATGCCCAAATAACAAACACAAATTTGGTTTAAAGAGCCTGACCACCCCACTTCTTACATAACTTGGGGTAACTTGGTCACCTCTTATGTAGCTCTTCCTTCCTCAAATAGGGCCTGGGAGAGTAGCAGGTGAAAACAACCTCTTTCTTCCTCAATTGTAGAGACTCAGTAGTCTCAGCTGTAAATTAAAAAAAAAAACAACAACCTTGTACCTGCCTTTTAAAGGAACAGAGAGACATAATTGAAATAGAAACTGAAAAAATTGGTAGTATGTTTATTATTGCAGGTGCCTGGTTGGTATTTGGTATTAATTATTGCTCAAAGGACCAAGAAACAACAAGGCAGGTTTTTCAAAATATGATTGTGGACAGTAGATTGTCACTTGGAATTTGTGGTAAAATCCATTGTCTGGTAAGTCCTAGGTCTCAACACAGGACTAAGTTTGAGAACCACTGCTCTGAAGCATTAAAAACAATTTTTTTTACCTTAATCCATTTGAACTAAACTATTTTTAAAGGTCATAGAATTCTTGTGACTGGAAGTGTAATGGGCCAGTAGAGGTCACTTTATACATTAGAAAACTGAGACCAGAGCAGAGAAATAAATTACCTAGGACCCCATGAGGATACTACAGAAGAGACTTGGATTTTCTCTGGGGACATCTTTTTACTATTAGAAAGTGGAATCGACTTTTAAAACATGTCATTTGGTTTTTGACATAGTTATATAACAGTGAGCAGCCTGTTCTGGCCCTTAATTGTGTCTAGAAATGCCAGCTCAGAAGACTTCTTATAGTTAATTAGGAGACATATACTTTTTTTTGAAGACAATTTGGTGGTCTCATCATTTAAATCTGATTTTTTTTTTAAGTAAAATTAATTGGCCCCTGGGAATGTGAGCCAGAGGAAGAGAGGAAGATGAACTTGAATTTAAGGAGAATAATGGAAGGAGTAGGGTGGGAGAGAAGGTTGTAAAATAAGTTAAAGTAGGGTGCACAGACAGGAAGGAGCAGAAAAGACAGATTAAGTTAATTGTAGTGTTGTAAAAGCATAAAAGGAGCCAAAGAAATTTAAATGTGGAAGTAGACAGGAAGAGAAAACATCCTCTGACCATTTAACCCTTTTTGTGTGTGGGATTGAGCCCTAAAGCAAATCAATTGGCTGCTGCTAGTGGTGTCTTTTGCATGGCAAGGCCCTTAAGGACAACATTTGACCAGTAATGTCACAGAGTTGCTGATGTTTAAGAACTAAGGTAGGGTCTCTAAAGTGTTTTTAAGCCAATTTGTGGCATTTTTTAAGATGTGGACACTTTGGAAAGTGTGACAGGTTTTACAAATTTGAAGTTGTGCTGCTGAGCTGATAAAAACAAAATTGAAAAGGCTGGGCACCTGTCTTTGAGCAACTCTGAGTCTTTTCATGCAGTGTACTTCTAAGTTTCTGATGATGAAATTTTACCAAGTATTGAATATTGAGAAGGACTGAAGCACTTTGAAAAATAATTGGTAGCTTTCATTTGATTAAGTTTGACCCTTTGACTTGGCCTTCCTAACTTCTTATGAAAGCCTTTTCCAGCTGCATCATTGAAGTCTGGTTCTGGAATGTCTACGGAAACTTGGGCAGTTATGGAGACCCTTTTTCCCTCCCTTTGAAAGTTACTCATTGAAGAGTTGCTTCTGTTTGGAAGGGTTGGGGGTGGGTGGGTATTATGCTTATTATGGAAGTTCACAAGGGCAAAACTTGGTATTATATTGTTTCCTGCCGTATTCCTGTACTTAGAACAATGCCTGACACAGCACTGTCACTCAATAAATACTTGAATGAATGAATATTGTGTACCCTAACTTCCTTAAGGAAAGAAGAAATATTCAGACTTCCAGCTGCCATCTTCTCAACTGGAGGGTTTTTTTGTTGGTTTTCTTTTATTAGCTTGAAGTACCAGGTCCCTAATGGGTGAACCCCATTAATTTCAATAATGAACAAGCCTGTCCATGACAAAAGGTCTTGCTTACATGCAGCACACACATTTGGGGAGAACAGATGATAGTTTGGACTTTAAAAAATGGAAAGGCTACTACTTGGTTTTCTCATTTTTGAGTTTTTAAGGATTTTTTTTGAGAGCTGAATCCTCCCAACATTTTTCTTTTAAATTCAGGAGCTCTTTGAGCTTTTAGGCAGAACAGCCCCTGTCCTGCTTACTTTGAAAGGCTATTAACTATGCCCTAGAATTTTGGAAATGTTCTCATTGAGAATCGCTGTAAAATAGTGATAAGGACTCCTCTGTGGGCTACAGATTAAAAGCAGCCACCATTAAGATGGATCACAGACTGGGTTGCCTGAATTGAAACTGGACCAACATTAGTGAAGTCTGAATTTAGACAGCTGTGTACTGTGTAGGGCGAGATGGAAGGGCAGGGTCCTTTGACTCCTCAAACCATCCCCTTTCCGGTTTTGGGCTTTTAGGCTTCCTGACTGCTTTTAGTTGGGAATTAAGTTCCAGGGAGAGTCGCACACCCCTGACACTGACCACACTCCCGGATGCCAGTCTTTATCGCTGAGACCAGCTTGTTATCTGCCCTGGACAAAAACAGTCTTCTTTTAAAGTGTTAGAACATACTAGGTGTAGAGTGTTAAGCAGAAATGTTGATTTTGTTTAAACCCCAGCTTTGAGGGATGTGTGGTATCCATGGGTTTTTGAAAGTCAGGGAGGAAGGAGAAGATGCAAGTATTTGTCCCAGTAGAAGTGATTTAATAAATGAGCAGGTGATAAATATCTTCTTTAGAAAATTAATTTCTTCACTCAGTGTTTTCACCCAAATGGTTCCAGTGTTCACTTCCCTAATGCACTGGTAGTATATTTGTGTGTCAGAGATGAGCAGAGGTTCTCTTAGACAGAATTGTACTTTGAGTACCCCTTTGGTTGAATAATTCTGTTCCCCATCCGCCACACACATGACTTGATGACTATCTTTGAAGGAGGAGCCCATCATGTTCCACAGCTGGGTTAACGCTTAAATCCTGTCATCAAAAGTCAGTGTAAAGAGGTCTGGCTCAAAACATTCCCTTTATACCAGAAAAGTCTTTCTCTGCCTTTGTTTATAAGGAAGCAAAGGACTCTTCTCTCTTGCTCCCATCTGATTACCCTAATAGTTTAGAAGAGTGGTGGAGTGGCAAAATGCCTTAAGATTGCAGAATAGTTGATAAAATTCAGTAATTGTTGCCATTCTTTAGTCTTTTCTGTCTTAAGAATAAAGTGTAAATGTTTGCACTTGGGTTGAATTGTGATTGCATTAGAGACCCTGGGCTGAATAGGTTTGGCAACATTGTTAGCCACCTGCTGATAGCAGCTAAACAAATGCAAGCGATTTTTCTGTATGGGGGGGGGGCAAGGGGTTTACTGGTGTTATCAGTGTATCCCTTAAAACCTGTGTTTTTTAGGCTTCTGTGTATAGGATTGTTAAAGCAGGCCAAAGTTTTACTTCTTTCTTCACAAATGGTTTTCTTTCCTTGGTCTGTACAGGAAGGACAATCAGATAGCCTTTTATCATCGTTGGCTAGTTAGGCAAGGTGAATGGGCATGGTTGCTGCCTTAAATGCTTGTGTAGAACCTGGACCCTAAATTATTTGGAATGATTGAGTAGGCTCAGTTCATCTGTGTAAATTAATCATGAAAAGGATTCAGTAATAATTGTACTTTATTGACAGTTGTCAACATGTTTGTCATTTTGTGGAAATTAGTCGGGAATTCTACAGCCATACACGAAGAATTTGATTGCTTTTTGAAATAAAATTCTGTAAAATCACTGAAATTTTCTGAACCCCGGTTACTTCATCTGTAAGAGAGATCACAAGTATCAAGTCGATGATGAACAGAGATTTGAAGCTCTTAATCACTGACCTATGCTGCTTTTTTAGAGACCCAGTAGTTAAGTGACTTTTACCCAAGGTCATAACATAAGTGGTAGAACAAGGATTTGCATCAGATCTTTTTCATTCTGTTGAACCAGTCGGCTTCCGTCAGAGGTCCCTTCCAGCACTCTGCAACTTGTGTTATGTCTGTAATCGGCATTAGGATTTAGCCATGATCTTTTGTGCTAACTGCATCGCATCGTTCTTGAACATATTTAACAAGTGTTTTATGGCTTGACTTCCTTTAATTTGTGTCTGGGTCCCCTGTGGGGAGTGAACTGTTCATCTTATGCCTTGTTTGACACTGATTTTTGCTACTTGGGGCTGACTCGGTGTACCTGGTTTCCAAAACTACAGTTTCATTGTCATCCTGGGATTATGCCAGCTTTCAGGGACTTGGTAACAGTTGGATCAAATTTTGCTGGACTTATTTGATACTGAAGTTTCTTATTCCTCGGTGTTTTCTTTCCCTTCTATCTAAGCAGAGGATTAGGACTCTAAACCTACAAGATATAGAAGTTTATCTGTATCTTTTTTTATGAAACTGCTTGGGGGATACATGACTTTAGAGAAGCAAATTAAAATAACTCTGGGATTTTATTTTTTAATATGCCCCTGACAAAAATCAACTCTACCATTTCCTGGCTGGTAGGAAGTATATTTCAATTTTGCTCAGTCATGAGAAGATGAATTTTTCAGCAATAGTAATAATAATAATAATAATAATGTAGTTGATGTTCATGGTTCATGTGCCAAGAATGCCTTTCTCCTCCACTTTGCTAACTCCCTCTTAACCTTTAGTAAGACTTAGCTCGAACAATGCCTCCACCAGGAGGAAGCTTATGTTAACTCCTCACTGCCCTCGTGGATCCAGGCTGTTTCCCCTCATTATATTACTTTTCACTTGGAAACAAAGGAGGCAGTTAACCCAGATTCAGTAGTTTTTTACACTCTGACTTTTTTCAAAATACCCATAAATTAAGTACTCCTACTGCCCTACTACCCTTACTGAAAAGTAGCAGGGTAGAAGAGTAGAAAATTCTGACATCATGTTAAGAGATGGTGGTAATGACACCCACATGTTTCACGTATAAACATTTGGGAAAATGTTGTACCTCTATAAAAAGTTTTTGTAGTTCTAAATATAGGAGCATCATGATACAATTAAAACACTGTTACTTTAATGTCAGCCATTGACATTTGAGATTTTTGGGGGTAGGAAAGGAATTTTAATCCAGGCCGGCAAGTCTAAAATTTAAAAAAAAGTTTCTTCTGACTTTTAATTTTCTCTGCTTTCATGTATATGTAAACAAGAATGAATTTTCTGCCTCGAAAGTCTATCTTCAAGCTAAATTAGTAGATATGGACTGCTGAGTCAAAAGAGTGTAAATTAGTTTTGTTAGATATTGTCAAAGTCCCCCTCCATAGGGATTATAGGAACTACATGCACTTTTTCAGAGATGTTAAGAGATTAGTTTCATCATTATTCAGTCTTTTTCCTTCTCTCCACCTTTGTTGTACACAGCCTTCCTGTGTCTTCAAAGCCACCTCATTCTTGTAGTCACAGGGACTACATGAAATGAAATGAAATGTTAAGAAGCAAAAATGTGTCTTAGATTTGATGAAATTGGTAGAGTTGTGAAAACTAGAGATGATACTTAAAGCATATACTACCTTTCTCAGAGTACACTCTAAGTAAAGGATAGCTATTACTATTATCTTTTGTGAAATGGGGCTAATGTTTCCTTATGAGAGTGGTGAGAAGGTTGAATGAGACAATGTTTATAAGTACTCTAGCATGGTTCCGGCACCTATCTAGCACCCTTAGTGCCTTGGGCCCTGGCTGTTTGGGTTTCATATCTTAATTACAGTACCACCTCACTGGACTGTAAACTCCTCGAGGGCATAGTCCATGTCTGTTGAGCCTTTAGCGGAGTGCTTTCGATTTAAGAATATATTTTAAATGGTTGTAAACTGAATTAGAACTCAGAATATAATTCTTAATCCAGTAGTAAAAGGTTTTATTTTCTTTTGCATATTAACTATCAGGTCAGCTAACCAGCAACTATTCTGTAATCAGAGAAGACAGAGATACTTTTCCTCTTTTGTCATTTGGAAGTCTCTAACTTAAAATCATCCTTAACTTCAAGGAACACATTAGATAACAAAAGATGTTGATTTCCCATTCCATTATCTATTTATCTATCCGATGGAGGAACTCCAGTTAAGTTAGAGTGAGAGGAATTAGCTGCTACTTACCTTGTGTCTTCTCTCAAGACTGCGTTATTTCAGGGGTCTTCCTGTCATGCCTTCATCTCACATTTTTGAAGGCTGGGGATCGAAACAATTGTTATCAGGAGGTTGTTAGGTGACCTGAATTCACACTGAATGAGGTTTTCTGATAATTTTTAATATGCAGTGGTTTGCATCTTTCATTTCTAATCTATCGGTTAAGTTCAACATGGTTCTTTTTGTGTTTAACCAGATGCTTGAAGTGGCAAAATCCTTTCTCCAAAACATTTTAGCAGTATCTATTCTTAGATGACTTCCAGTTAAGGGGAAGGGTATATAGTAAAAGTCATCTTCAAGGCCATTGGCAAGCTGTCTACATTTTCACCATGCAGGATATAGATCAGTATGCCCTGACTGGCTTCACTTTTTCATATACTGGCTTCTCTTCTACCCAGCGTCTTTAGTCAGATGACCCACTGTTACCTTAAATACAAAGTGACTTCATTAGTTTCATTCAGTGTTTTTCCTTCTCCCCACCTTTGTTGTACACAGCCTTCCTGTGTCTTCAAAGCCACCTCATTCTTGTAGTCACAGGGACTCCAAAGCTCTGCGCCTTCTTTGATTCTTCCCTTGCATTTATTTATTACACATAGCCAGTGAGTTCCTAGAACTGAGTTCATCTTCCATTTTCCTCAACGTGCTTTTGTATTCTTTCCTTCCTTCTCAGCCCCGTTGCTATCACTTTTTTCTAGACTGCTTCAAAAACCCCTTACTCTGCTTTTACCTGTCTACCCACACTGCCCTTCAATTAATCTTCCTTAAGTATGGCTTTTATTTTGTTCCTTTTCTGCTTGAAGTGGCACCGTTCTCCGTGGAGTAGGACACCTTGACTTTTGGGTTAATTTTATCAAACTTTATCTCTTACTCCTCCTTAACAAGAATCCTCTCTTGGAGTAGGCTAGTCTTCTCCTTGCTGTATGCGTATAAGAAAAAATAAGGGATTGGGAGTGAAGACGCTTAAAGATAGTGTTTAACTTTTTATTATGGCAAGTTTCAAGCCTATACAGCAGTAGAAAGAGTAGTATAATGAACTCCTATGTATCTTATCTGCCCACTTCAGTAGCTCAACCTTTTGCTAGTCTTGTTTTATCTATCCCCATATGCCTACTCCCCGTTTTTGTTTTTTAACCTGAGGTATTTTAAAGCAAATTCCAGATGTCAGTACTTCCATATGCATTTTTAGAAGTTATTTATCTATCAGTTTACCTGTTGTAGATCATCTCTGCGACTTCCCTGTCAGTGATGATTTAGTTTGTTTACACACTTTTGGTGTTCAGAAGGCCTCTCATTTCTCCTCAGAAGGCCCACCCAGCCTGCCGCGTGGGACAATTTAGCAGCTATACTATAGTCATTCAGATATTTGAAGAAGTTGCCGTATTTTATACTTTTTGATACCTGTCACAGCATATATAACACAATTCGAGCATATAGTAGACATGTAATAACTTTTTTATTAATTTATTTTTTTATTATTTCTCTGAATATTTTTTATTGGTTTCAGGTGTACAAAACAATGTAATAGTTAGACATTTACACCCCTCACAAAGTGATAACCCCCTCCTCCAATTTACTGCCCCTCTGCTATCGTATATAGCTGTTACAATTCTATACCTTATGTTGTACTCCACTTCCATGAATGAATATATATGAGTGAATATATGATTATAGTTGACATTCAACATTAATAACTTCTTTTTAAATGAGGTACACTTTGACCTAGGTCTTATTTATATCAGTGGATTATTGAGCTACAATCTTACGTTTCTGATCAGATATTTTGGTTTTACATTTTTAGGTTAGCACTTGCTTTAGAAAACTTGGGGACTTGGCTTTAAAATCAACTTTGAAGTTTTTTGCATTGAAAAAGAATTTTATTGGCAGACTAGTTATCTGAAACCTACTTGGGATTACTTTCAATTTATCTTTTACTTAGTTTCCTTTTTAAATTTAGTGCTTTTTAGTGAATTAAACTACTTTTCCCTGTCTACATCAATACTTGTCAAAATAAATTGTTAAAGCTTGGTAATTTTTAAAAAATAACTTACTTTTATAAAAGTGATTTACATGGGGAAAAATTGGAAAACAAGGCAAAGTATGTACACAAAATATCAAGTTACTCAAAAATTTACCACCCAAAGATAACTACTTTTAACGTTAAATTGTGGTGTCTGTCTTCTAGTCTTTTTCATACATGTTTATTATTAGTTATCTGTTCCCGTGAAACATGTTACCTCAAAATTTTAGCAGCTTAAAGCAACAAACATTTGTTTTCTCACACAGTTTCTGTGAGCCAGGAATCCAGGAGAAGCTTGGCTGGGTAGTTTGGGCTCACGGTCTGTCGTGAGACTGCAGTCATCTGAAGGCTTAACTGAGATTGGAGGACCTATTTCCAAGATGGTTTCCTCACAGGACTCTTGTAAGGGAGTTTCAGTTCCCTACCATGTGGGCTTCTCCACAGGGCTGCCTAAGTGTCCTGACAATATGGCAGCTGGCTTCTCTCAGAGCAAGAAGGAAGATCCAGTGCCTTTTGTGTCCTGGTGTCTGTCAGAAGTTGCATACTGACATTTCCACTTTATCCTGTTTTTAGGAGTGCGTCACTAAGTCCAGTCCATATTCAAGGAGAAGGAAATTAGGCCATAACCTCTTGAAAGGAGGAGTATCAAAGAATCTGTTGGACGTATTTTATTTATTTATTTATTTTAAAGATTTTATTGGGGAATTGGGGAAGGGGAATAGACAAGTTGCTGTCCTTTTGTTCTTCAGTCTAGTTGTGGAGGACATTGCTTCACTGGCCCAAGTTGGCACCATCATTGCGCTCTTCCCAGCTGAGGCAGATGGGTTGCCGGCCTCTGGATGGCGGCTCTTGGCAGCTGAGCCGGCTGCCGGCCACTCACAGTAGCCCATGGCAGCCCACTGCAGCAGGGGCTGCAGCCTACGCTGTCGCCAGCGACTCACGGCAGCCCAGATCCAGGTTGAGCCATTGTTCACCATCTTAGCTGTAGAGGGCAGTGTCACTGGCCCCCATGTGGGGTCCGAACCTGGGTCCTTGCTGCTCAGAGCTGGCGCCCCAAGCCAACTCCTAACCAACGTACCACTCGGCCGGCCCTGTTGGACATATTTTGAAACCACCACACATGTGTTCCATATATAAGCTTCCAGTTGATTCATACTCAACTTTGATCTGACCTCAGTTGAACAGTGTTTTTAAATTTCTTTTCTTTCTTTTTTTTTTTTAAAGCTGAGCCATCCTGCTTCCTGTTGGCAGCTCAGCGGCTGCTCAGCTCGGGCTGGACTCGAACCGCTGTTGCTCAGAGCTCAAACTCTTAAGCGAGCTCTTAACCAACTGAGCCACTCGGCCGGCCCTTGAACAGTGTTTTTTAATAAGTCCTTGGGTTAATTCTGATACACACTAAAATTTTGAGAGTCACTAACTTAAATAAGTGGGAAAAGATAACCATGCTCATGGATCAAAAGATACAAGAATATTTCAAACTTTCCTATAAACACAAACTTCCGGCTGGCTTTTTTTTGCTTTTTTTTTTTTAAAATAAATTGACAGACTGAATCTCAAACTTGTATGGAATTACAGAAGATGTACTGTAGAATAGCCAAAACTTTTTGAAAAAAGAATAAAACTATATTATCTGATTTCAAAACTTACTATGAAAAAGAAAACCTTACTGTGAAGCTATAGTAGTTAAGATAGTGTCTGTTTGTGTAAGGATAGAAAAGAGTTCAGAAATAGACCTGTGGTTATAAGGTCACATTTTCAGTAAAGAAGTCGAGGCAGTTCAATAGGGAAAGGGCTGTGCTTTCAAAAAATGGTGATGGAACAACTGGACATCTTTATAGATTTAAAAATGTACCCTGTCCCTTGCCTCTGTAAATCTCCTAGGGGAAAAAAAAGTATTCACTATATATATATATATATATAACAAAAAATTTGTAATCCAGAATATATAAAGAACTCTTACAACTCAATAATAAGACAAACAAGTATTTTTTAAGTGGGGAAAATATTTGAAGAGATACTTCACCAAAGAAGATACATAAGTGGCCAATAAACACATGAAAAGATGCCCCTGCCCCACCCCCAGGCCCCCCACATACACACATTTGTAACATGTCTTGGTTTTAGAGGCAGGGAAATGGGATGCCTTGTCTGGGCTGTTTTGTGAAATCTTTCCTTCCAGTGGAATGTGCTATTTTAGCTGTCATGCCCTTTGAATCCTGTCATTGTGCTTCCTGACCAGCTTGTCAAGGTAGGCGGGCAGGAGATAGCTTATGATTTCCCCTTAACTGACTCATCTCTTATGGTTGCAGATTCTCATAAACACAAAGATAAACACAAAGATCGCGAACACCGGCACAAAGAGCACAAGAAGGACAAGGAAAAGGACCGAGAAAAGTCCAAACATAGCAACAGGTAAGGGTGGAACCAGCAAGCCCTTCATTCAGCAGTGGGTGGCTGTGGCCTGGGTCACCTAGAATAGGCCTTAACGTGAGCCACAGGGAAATAGCTGGATAGCAAAGGAAGAAGAGAGTGTATGTGATTCCAGAGTGGCTAAGATGATGACCTTGATAATTCACGCCCTAGTGGGGATGCCATTGTTCAGATCATGATGTACAAAGCAAGTATGGTGATTTTCTTTCAATATACACCTCATTAAAAGTAGAATTTTTAAGTAAGTGAGCTATGGGTTCGTTGTAACACACGATGGCATTTTCTCTAGTGGGAACATTTCTTAACTAATCATCTGCCACTCCTGTGGTCTTTTTTTCCCCCACACTCACTCGTTTCCTACCACTTGATCATCGAGTTTGTGTTTTTACTACTCCAGTGAATTTAACCTCAGTAGTTGAATTCAGTCTCAATTCACATGCATCTTCTCCAGTTTATAGTTGTCCAACCCATATTAATACCTACCAAAGCAGACTGGAGAGCAAAGACTATTGCCAAGAATAAAGAAATTCATTTCATAATGATAAAAGGAACTAATTAATCAGGAGGACATATAGCAGTTATAAATGTTAATACACTAATAGAGCCTCAAAATACATGAAGTACAAACTGATAGAACTGCAAAGAGAAATAGACAATTCATAATTATACTCAGATTTTACTGTGTTCTCAATTGACAGCATAGTATAAGCAGAGAGAAAATCATTAAGGATGTAGAATACTTGAATGTCATCAATCAACTTAACTGACATTCATAGAATATTATATACTCAACAGCAGAAACACATGGAACATTTGCCAAAATACAGCATATTCTGGGGCCAAGAATTCCCTCAGTTTTCATGCCTCCAACCTATTCCACCTTTCTGGCCACTTTTTTTTACCTCCTCATAATGTGCATAGTGATTTTGTAACAGTCTTTGGCTCTCTTCCTCTGCTACCTCTCTTGCCATTTACCCTTCTCTCACATTCTATATCCAGTCTTGCTGGACTTCTTTTCATTTCCTCAAACACAGCATGTTTTCTAGTATCCCTAGGCCTTAAAACATGCCTTTACTGGTTCTGGGATACTCTGTTGCCCTCTTAGTAGTAGCCTTCTTTTAATTGCAGCTTAGACTTGACTTCTTCCAGGTATTAAGTGTCACTTCTGTTTGCTCTCTGGCACCTTGACTATTTCCCTATCACAGTAATTGCCACGTTGTGTTGGTTGTTGTAATTGTCTCTCTACTTTTCTGTATGCCCTACTAGACTCTTAATGTCCCTGGGAGCCGGGCTGGGGTCTGTTGTATCCGTTTTACTTCCTCAAGGCTTAATATAGATAGGTGGCACTTAGTACATGTTTATTAAATCAGTGAGTGGATATAACAGTTACCATCTTCTCTCTTCTTTTCACATAACCACGGTATTCTACAGGATAATTCCCTTTGGCCATCTATTTTTTAAACAAGTTTTTTGTGTTTTGGTGAAATACACATAACAAAGTTTGCCATTTTGAAGTGGCATTAATCACAACATTCACAATATTTATACAGCCATCACCAGTATCCATCTTCAGAACTTTTTCATCACCCCAAATAATCTCTGAATCCATTAAACAATACCTCTCCATTTTCTCTTAGCCCCGTCCTTGGCAACTTCTGTTCTACTTTCTATCTCTGAAATTTGCCTATTCTAGGTACCTCATATAAATGGAATCATAAAATATTTGTCCTTTTTGGGTTCGGCTTATTTCCCTTAGCATAATGATTTCAAGATTCACCATGCTGTTGCATATCCAATTTATGTTCCTTTTTATGGCTGAACAATATTGTATTGTATGTCTATACCCTTCATCTCCTGATGGATATTTGGGTGGGTTTCACCTTTTGGCTATTGTGAATAAGTCTGCTGTGAACATTGTGTACAAGTATCTGTTAGAGTTCCTGCTCTCAATTCTGAGTATGTACTTAGAAGAATTGCTGGATCATGTCAAACAAGTATTTTTATCCTGCCTGCCATGTTTATGCTTTGCTACTTGATGTGAAGTGCCAAAAAACTATAATCTTTGACCATGAAGAACTTCATCACCTGAGGAAAATGCTTATAGATCAAATGAAGAAATGCTAATTTTTATGTTACCAGAAATCTGTCCAAAAAGACTTTAAAAGATAGAGGTTTATATCGAAAACATAAGCTTTTAAAACTTGATCCCTTCTTTGGTACATTGACTTCACCAACCGTAATTTACAATTGTGGGAGAAAAGATTAGGTAGAGGTGGCATAGAGGCTTTGGGACATAAGTTTAGCCCTGCCCTGTTTTACCAGAATCTTCTTTTTAAAAAAAAAAAAAAAAGGATGTGATTTTGGTGTCATTTTTCTTGAAAAGTCCACAATAGCTTAATCACCTCTGTCTAGGAGAAGCCTTGACCTAGGTCTCACGTGGTCTTGGCTTCTAGCTCAGCTGTCTCGTCTCCCTCAGTTCCTTCATATTAACACATGCTTCAGAGGGGGCACCCATGGGAGTCAGTAAGCATAAAAGCTCTTCAGCTGTGAACTGCTCTACAGAGGTGGGAGATGTTATTTTATACATCTATCAAAGCATACTTTCCCAGGATTATAGCACAGGCAAATTCAAGAATTTGTTCTATGCAATTTTGTACCTTTTGATATTTTCTTCATTTCTAATCGAAATACTTAATAATAGCCTGTTTGCCAAGAGGCATTGGAAAAACCTGGCCCGAGATTCTGTTTATACATAATGACTAAATGCAGCCCTGGATCTCTAATTCACATTAAGTTTAAGACAGTTCAAGCAGATGATGTGTTGTAAGCACTTTCAAGTACTTCCTGTTTGACCTCTGCTGACACACTGCCTCTTTTCAACAAAGTTCAATAAAATCCTGTACACCATGTTCTTTTTTTAAGTGACTTCTGATCTTTCTAGTAGTTTTGGGTTCCTTTATTTATCTTCTATAGCAAATTAAGGAAACCTTGATCGTTTAATCATCTCTGAAGCCCAGAATGATTAATGTTTAGCAAGTTCTGTTTGAAAATGCTTCACTTTACTCCAACACTTGGCTAACAGTAATGTGTTTCTATGTTCCTTCCTTCTCTGCTAGACATTAGCATCAATCCTTTCTCATTAGGCTGCACTTAGGACCCAAATCCAGGAGGCATCTTCCTCCTGCATAGTAACATGTACTGCATACTTGGAGTGTCAGAGAAGGGGAAAGCAGCCTTGCAGCTGAGAGACAGTGGGATGCGGACCCACCCCTCGGGATCCCATCGGACTCCTGTGCTCTGTCCTTCATTGTTCTCACTCCAGGTGCAAATAAGAGAGATGGTATTAAAGATCATTCTACCTTATCTCTTCTTTGCTTGGACAAGAGTTGGAGGCGAAATGCTCTGTCACAAGGCAGCATGGTAGCAGAGCGAGGATGAGAAACCAGCACTTCTGAGTCCTCGTATGTTTCCTTCCAGTAAAAAATTAAAATATTTCTCCCTCCCTATGGAAGGTTAGTTGTGTAGCGAAGCTGAACTGTATTTAAATATAAGCATCTTTCTCATATGCATGTGATAGGCAGCCCAAGTTTTAAAGTGACAGATCATTTCAGGCACTGCCTCTTTCTCTTTGGGCCTCAAATCCCAAAAGTTTTTGGCACTGGAAGTATTAATTTCATTAATGTCTGACCCTATGAAAACCCAATCTGTGACTCTCTCCTGTTTGGCCTGTAACATCACAGGAAGAGTTTATACAATAATCGAATAAAAATAATTTCTTCTATTTATCTCTGACACTGCTGTTTTCTGTTAACATTAATATTTAGTACTTTAGGTCCTTTTAAATAAATATATATATCCTCTCAAGAAACAAAATAATATTCTTATTAGATGCTAGGGAAAAACCGGGCTTGTAGGATCTCACCAGATATTTCTCTTGAAAGGTTGCATTCTTAGCCGTAAATTATCTTTAATACTAGACCTCTTCTGTAAACAACATTATTCAAAGCAATTGGGGGGGGGGCGGGGAAGGGGGTTGATTTTAGAAAATAAAGGACTATCATGTGAAAAAGAAGATTCCTCCTGCTAGTTTTCAACTGTGCATCTCTTGCCAATTTTAAACCTGGCACTCAGGCTAGAGTGGCAAATTTGTGGAAAGCCAGGGATGACAGAAAAGCACTGCTGTGAAAGAGGAAGAAAAGTGCTTTTCCAGCCATGTTGGCAGTGCTCATCTGTACAGTCAGTGTGAGAACTATCGGAGAATAAGGATGCTTTAGGTTTCTGCTTGCCCTTCAGCTCCAAATCCTCCCGGAATTAGAATTGGGAGAATGGAGGGTTTTAGGAAAATACACAGGAACTAAACAACACTTTCTCAGATTAGGGGAAATTTTTCTGAATGTCATCAACTTTAAAAGATACGTTAACTCCTTTTTTTATAAGCTGTTTACTGAAGTCTTTCGTTTATCTACACATCAACCTGTCTAGGGGAAATGGACAATTAACATGGGTAGGTGGAGAAGGCTAGGTTGTTTAGAAATGAGGAACTGAGCACCACCACCAGTCGCATGAGAATCGCTGTGATGTAGTGAAAAGCACTAAAATAGAGATCGGCAGGCCAGGTTCTGTCATTCACTAGCTGTGTGCCCTACATTTACTACCTGTGTGTCCTAATCCAAGCCAGTTAACTTCCGGGTCTCATTTTCCATCTTGGTCAAGTGTTGACAGCAACAATGACCTTGGTCAAGCTTTCAAGGTTGTTGGGGGAAGAATTCATTTGGAAGCTGCCACGTACCAAATAAGTGAGATGATAGTGGCGATGGTGATGATTACCACAAACCCACGTGAATATCCTTCAGATAAAGTGGAGCTGTCAGTTTGGGTAGTTGAATTGAATTGAGTAGTTACTTATTGATAACATTGGATTTGGAGCCCTAGTTTTCAATTATATCTAGCCCTATTATAATGAACTGGAACCATATTTTAAAAAGATTTTATGGTGGAACTAGCATTTGAGCCAGCCACTGAAAGATGGTTAAGATCTTGACAGAGGAAGGTGATGGCTAGAAAGGGGGATTTTAGGCTATGAGAAAAGCATGAACAAAACATGGAAGGAAGCCTTGTGTAATGTACTGCTCTGGGGAGGACCCTGTTAGGTGGATGCCTGGATTAACAGAGGATGGGATAATAGAAAAGGAGGCCAAAAAAAGTGGCTTGCGGCAAAACTATTAAAAGCTATTTCAAGAACTTGGGGCATTAAAAAAAAAAAGTTGGGACTTCATTCTGAAGGAAGCAAGAAGCCATTGAAAATAGTTGAGAAAGGGAGATACATAATTTAACCACAAATGGTATGAGTGATCTAAGGAAAAGGGCTCCTTAGCTTAGATAACTGGGTGGCTGTTCACCCTGTTAATAGCGATAAGGAACTTAGATAGGGGAGGGAATGGGAGTTCAGAATATACGTATTGGCTTGAGTATCTCTGGGCACTTCTGTCCTCTCTGGTCTGCAAACAAAAGATTAAGTAATTTCTGAGATTCCATTCAGCTCAAAAGTTCTGATAATTGTAATTTTGAGCAGTAACTTGATAAAGATTAAGAAACCTTTATTTTTAGAGCTTTTGAGAAACTGGCTGCTGCATTCTTTTCCCAGAGGCAACTTTTGAATTTACCTAGAATTTGTTATTTAACAAACATTTAAGCTTTGTCTGCTTTCCTTGAAGGGTCCATGGCTTCCCTCCTTGCTCAGCTGTGAAGCTCTCTCGGCTCTCCCATAGGAATGCCCTATGAGTCTGTTGACTGCAGCCTGCAGGGGTTCGCTGCCTTGACGGTGCGCAGGGAGCTGGGATGAGTTCGTGCCCTTGGCCGCTAGTGGCTGAGTCCTATCCACAGATCAGGAGACTCCTTCGACCCCTAGCAGTGATTTTATTTTTGCTTTGTTTGGGAAGTATTGTAACAGTGGTCTAGTGCGTGACTCTGGAGCCAGACTACCTGAGTTTAAATCCTATTTATCCCTCATTAGATGTGTTTCCTTGGGTGAGTTATTTAACCTGTCTCAGTTTCCACATCTGTAAAATGGAGATACTAGTACATATCTCAGTTTTGTTATAGAGATTAAACTGCTTAGAAAAGTGCCAGGCACTTAGTGGTATTCAAGTATCTATTAAATACTTTTATTGGAGATAGAGGACAGACTTTTTGTTTTTTTGTTTTCTTTAAGAGATTTAAATAGTTTCCCATAGCCAACATCCTAGCTTCCCAGAATGTCAGACAAGTGTTTTCTTTTTCTCCCTAAAGAAGCAGCAGATGCCTTCTCCTCCTGGCAGAAGGAAGTACTTGCCCCTCCTGGCATCTCCCTCCTCCCACTCTTTCTCCCACCTTTCTTTCTGCCTGAGTGCCTTAGAGGGACCCTGGTCAACCTTCTCTGTTGTCTTCTCGGTTCCATCAAGAGTCACAGACCAAAGGTTTCACCATCATCGCTTTAAAAATAGTGTAGGTTACTTTTTTCCATAGTGGAATTCAGCTAATTGAAACATAAGATAGGCATGAACACTCTGGAGAGGTGGCTTTGAATCTTTCCATTTGTTGTCTTTGGCATTGACTTCTGCTTATCCAGATTCTGCTGGTGTGGTGGATCTACCCTTAGGCAGATATGAGCTCTGAGCCCCAGGAGTCAGCATCTGTGCATAGCCAGTAATTGGGTGTTTTCTCTCCCGGAGACCTTGATGATGAAATTCATATTTTATCCCAAAGTGTGACCATTACAGAGGGTCTGGAATGCCAGTTCCTGTCTGTAGTTTGGCCTTCCGTGTATCCCAGACTAAAGTCTTTCTTAAAATGTATTAGCTCTTCACATCTTTTTGTTCCTTACTGTGGCCAGTTTTAAGCCTTTCTTTCCGTTTATTTTTCTTATTTAGCCCAGCCCCACTGAAGTTTCTTCAGTACCTCAATCATTTGCTCTACAGCCTCCGATCTGGCCAGCATGTAACCTTCGGTTGTATTTAAAGCCCCTTTTGTGACTTTGACCTATTGTGTCTGTTGTGTATGGAAAAGTAGTAGAATCGGTATAAAGACAAGAGTAACATCTCTTAAAACAGGCAGCCAGCACATGAACTCCCCTTCTGCACTGGCCAGAATTTCCATCCTCTCTGTTGGTGGAAAAGGTATTGCTGCTCTTTAAGCCACCATAAAAGTCAAGCTGGTTTTAAATATTTTGGAAAAAGAGGTACATGTTAGGAAGTCCTGAATGATGGTGAGCCAGCCTAACCGATCCCACTGGCTAAAGCCTGCTTCTAGTTTGCATGGCATAGCCTTAGACAAGCGTCTGCATCACAGGCCTGGGTCCCCCAGATGCATTCGCTGCTTACTTTAGGTAGCTCTTACTGGGAAAGACTGGCACTGGGGCTTGCTCCCTGCCAGCACTCCTGCCCCTGTGGGGATTATGGAGGAGGGACAGGACTCCCCCTCCCTGCTCTCTTTCTGGAGGCCTGGGCAGGAACAGCACCTGACAAGTAGATAGCATGTTGTTAGCATGGTGTACAGAGGCCTAAGAGGCCTCCATAAACCCAAATTTATAACAGTCCTCAATGGAATGCCTTGTACCAAAAGAAGTCCTTAACCCTGAATTATCTGAGCTCCCTTAGTATAAAAATCGAAACCTGCTCTCCTAACATCTAAACAGTTGGGAGAGTGAGTTTCTTTTGGAAAGCCAAGTTGGTAGTTTCATCTCATTCTGGTCTTTCTGATTAATTATGACCTACAAAGGGGTTACTACTCTAACAGGAACTTTGAATTTCCTGAATAGATTTCCCTCTGGCTAGCAAGCAGGCAGAGGAAGTATCTTTGACTTTTTTTTTTTTTTCCAGTTTCCTAGGGTGGCCTGGGTACTGTCTCACTGCCTTGTCGTTTGTCGACTTCTTTTCCCTGACTGATCTCTGTTTGGTGTGATGGCAAATAGCAAAGCTGAGCGCCGGAGGGTATACGTACATTTACAGGCCCCGTGCTGTGATTGCCAAAAGGCCAGAAAGCCAGTTCTGTAGTGAAGCAGACTAATGTTCTAAGAATTGCTTTCATTGAGAAAGAAGGGGGGAAAGTGGAACCTAAAGGAAGATAGAGTGTTTCTAAACTTAGATTCCCGAATCACCCATTTATAGTTTTGTGGGAAGACAGAATGAGGAGCAGCCAGCTATCCCAAAAGGTTTTAACATTTCAGAAATCCAAGATCTCTGTTCCAGAAAGTTTCTGCTTGATGGTAAAATAAAGTTTTGACCTTAATATCAAATCTCAGACTGGCTCTGCGTTTGTCTCTAATGCCACTCTACCTTAAGTGGTAGGTATTGATTTCATGGAAATGTAATGTATTGATTTAGTGGGAGGTGCTCTGACTTGGAGGTGGAAATGCTGAGTTTAACTCTTCACTTCACTTCTTTCTAACATGTAACTTTGAATGAGACTGAACCACTGGCTCTTCTGTTTCTAAATCAGTCTAAAGGGATAATAAAACCTACCTCACCAGAAATGTTGTGAGGATTGAATGAAATAATGTATGTGGAAACACCATGCACAGTGCCTGCTTGCAAATTAGGGTTTTTGTTCTTTACTTACTTTGGGGGAAAAGGTATATTTATCCGTCAATATTATGGCTGTAGTTGCTCCCAATTTTTTGCTTTTAAGCAAAACTTGCATAGATGACCATTAATTTCTCTCATAGTTAATGTTTGAGAGAAAAAAAAAACTAAAACTACAATGCTTGTATAATGAATAGTGATATTACCATATATTTTGCTGGTAATGTCGAAATCATGTGCCTGTGATCTCATATGTATAAACTCCTGAAGGATCAGTTGCAATCTCAGCAACTTTGTTATTTCACCCATCATTCTACGAGTAAAGCTGGAGTGTTAATGCAATTGGGAGCCATTTTTGTACCAAGTAAAGAATTAAAAAAAAAAAGAAATAAAAGAATGTTTTTGATAAAACATTGTATTTTGGTAAAAACAGATTACGAGAGCACATTGAGTAGAGTGACATCATAACGATGCTGAGAATAAAAAAGCATAGTAATAAAACTTGGTCACCATGTGCCTCCAAGCATACTGAACTAGGCTCAGCCCGCATGAGTTAAAAAGAAAAGTTTGCTCATGTAGAAACTTGTTGTTTCAATGTGTGGCGCACATCTAAATAACCTGATGAGCGCAGCATAGAGGGAGGAATATATAAACAAGGGAAAGCGAACCCCCACTCCCCCAGTCTGTGGCAGTTCCTGGATCTTCCCTAATCTGCAGCCCTGCTTCTGCTAGCTTCCTCCCACCTCCACCCCCCGCCTTCCTGGCTAGATTTCATAGACTGTCTGCTTATTTATTAGCCAAACTTCCATCTTGAGTTGGAGCTCCCTTTGTGTACAGAGATGCATGTGACAACAGATGCTCTCTTGATCCAAGTTCTGTGGCTCTTACCTAATTGGTTGCCATTCTTTGTTTCCCCCTTTTTGGCCTTCGATGTAGCCAAGTATTGTGGCCAGATCTCTTTAGGACGAACTTCATGGGATGGATGTAGCCTAATGAGCTCATTGCTAGTAAAATCTATTTTTTCTGGGCTGAAGGTGTTAAATGTGACAGATGGGAAATACAGTCTATGGTGGGAAAGGCAATAGCCGGTGCAGCCTGTAGGCCTGACTGTTCCTGTCAGCTGTTCCGCATCTGGGGTGAACCCCTGATTCATAGCACTGGATTTCCAGCTCCCTTTTGCCAACTTGTGGAATGTATTGGTTAGTAATGGTTTGTATTGGTTAGTGAGCAAGGTTCCTAAACCGTCCGGCCAGGACACGGAAGAAGACAAGCGTGTGATTTTTGCTCATTCCCCTTGAGTGTGTGTCCACATGCACGTTTTTATATAGCTACAGTCATTTCAAACACCTGTGCGTTGTTCGGCAACATTTTATATAAGGGGCTTGAGCACCTGCAGATTTGGTATCTGCGCCAGGAGGGGGTGGTTTGACCTGAAACCAGTCCCTCAGATACCAAGGGAACACTATATTCCTTTTTCCATTTGTGTCATAAACGTTTTCCATGTATATTTGTAGGACTCAAATTATAGCATATTAGCTACCTAATTTGATATATTACAGTTTCTCTTATTACTCACTAAGATTACATCTAGTTTCTTGGTGGTAGTTTGTTCATTTTTGTTTGCTTCTTGCTATGGGAAGCATAAAAATGAACATCTTTATGTAATGCTATTTCCCAAAGAAATTTCTATGAGCTGGATCTCAGGGTATGAACGTTTTAATGGCCCTTGGCTTTGTAATGTCATATTTTGGTTTCCAGGGGGGCAGTGCCTTTTTTAATACTTGCAGTATGTCCACAAACCCCTTTAATAGCAAGACTTTTAAACATTTAGCACAGGACATGCCTTTGCTTTTAGAGAGGTCTTTTCTTACTGTGAGAAAAGGACCAAGCAGGATTTATAAGCCTAATTTACAAGTAACTAACTTTTTTTAGTTAAAGCTAGCAGGAAGCATGCACCGTGTTGGGGTGTTCGATGCACAAGAGCCCTGGCTTGGCTACATGTGTGATATGTCTCAAGTCTGGCACAGAGCCACCAAATTACGTTTTCGGTGATTTTTTTTTTAACCCCTTCACATCAGATGTGAATGCTCAAGTTGGAGCTTTCATTATAGTTTTTTGCTGGTAGAATGTTGTAGAAATATAGTGGGGTTTGCTTTGTATTCTTAGTTACTTTAAAAAAATGTCCTGGTTTGTTTAGAATGACTATGTTTCTCTGTTTGGTTCCTTTGCTCCTTCGAAAAATAAAAAAATCCAACAAGGTGAACAAAGTCTGTTGTAGCCAAAAGCCTCTACTTGAACCTTCTGTCAGGACTGTTTATATAAAGCATTGTAAGTTTCCATGGTTCGTGTTATCTCCGGGTATCTTGTGAGTTGATCTTGTGAAATGAACCCTTATGGTCCCTACTCTAGGCTAACGCTTTGTGTCTTGTTTTTCACAGTGAACATAAAGATTCTGAAAAGAAACACAAAGAAAAGGAGAAAACCAAACACAAAGATGGAAGTTCAGAAAAACATAAAGATAAACATAAAGACAGAGACAAGGAAAAACGAAAGGAAGAGAAGGTACAGCACTTTCTGGTGAATGGAAAGATGTGGAATGCACTTTTCATTTTGTTTACCTTTTAAAGCAAGTAATGAAAGCACCTTCATTGCATAGTGAGATCCCCTGGTCTTGGATGAAAAGGTCTCTGTCAGGAGACTTTAGAGCCAGCCAGTCTTAAATTATGAAAACCAAAGCTCTTTACACACTGACTGTATTTATAGTACAAAATCTGTCCATATCATTATCCTACTTTATATGGAAAATGGATAAATTGAGGACGTAGGGTTCCAGAAATGTCAGTTTTCTTTAATGGGGAAAAGGAATTATTTTGGGTGGAGAAGGCCTAATGCTGTGCTGGTCCTCTGTTGAATGAAGGTTCTTCTTGAGTGAAAATTTGGTGATGCTGGTCCCTTTTCTGGATTTTGATTCCAGCATAACCAGTACAAGCCTTCTCAGAATGGCTCAGCTCACCTGGCTGTGAACGAGTAGTGCTGTGCACAGACTTTTTAAAAATTGCTTTTTTTGTAGTTTTTGAAAAACTAACATTGATACTTGGTAAATTCAGACAATAAAAAATAGAAAATACAGTGAAAAAAATACTTCTCCCCATTATCCCCGACTCACTGGCCTCCATCTTTCCCTTTTAGAGGTAGCTTTATACACTATTTTTTGTATTGTACTCTGTGTGTGTATCCCTTTGTGTATATGCGTGAAGATTTTTGAAAGACCTAGAGTGTCTGACAAATCTAGAAAATGGGAAGTTGAAGGAGGGGAATGTGAATATACTTTGCCTAAATGAGAAAAGACAATAACTTTTACTTTCTATTCCCTCTCTGCACTGCCAAGGGCAAATCCTTAAGCGGTGGAGTGTATTTACTGTGGGAGGGAGGCCCTACCATAATTTAATGGCAAAAAGCTGTTATTTTGAAGGGAGACGTTTCTCAGTGAATTGGACAAGTCATCCTCAAGAATTCTAAAAAATGAGTCTTAAAGGAATATGAAGACCTTCAGCTCACCTGTTCAACAAGAAGAGTCAGTCTGTGATCAAGGTGCCCCAAGAGTTGAGACCAAATATTCTCAAATAAGAGAGGCTTCTTCAATAGTCATTTCCAGGCACTAACCA
>NW_017731381.1:1169217-1174640 GCF_001890085.2 Hipposideros armiger
GCCATCCTATCATGTAGTCCTAGAATGTTTATTCCAGTCATTCTCATGCGTCACATTCTGTTATTTTTCTGGTAAACTTGGGTTTTCATCATGGCAGCATCAGCTATATGACTTTGAGGAAGTGACAGAACCTTTGTTCCAGAGCTTCCTGGATTGTAACGAAGAGGTCAAACCAAACCATCTATGAAGTTCTTTCAAGCTCTGCCACTCTGTAATTGATTCTAAGATAACTCAAAACCACCTTTCATAGCTATATAATAATTGTTGAATAAAGACTTCGGTTATCTTGAATAGTTAGAACAAAGGGACATATTCTTCAAAAGAGTTTCGATTCTCTTGAGTAGAACCCCCACCTGTTGAATAGCGCGTTTTTGCCTGGGTGTGTGTATGTTTTGAGATTTATCTCCTGTATTGGTGAATTGCACTTGTTTATGTTTGATGCCCTTTTCCTGTGTCACTGTGACAGCTCATCTAGGGTCACAGTTCAAAGAAGAGCCATACAGAAATGCCACCGTAAGAATCAGTCATCATTTTAGGACCTCCCAAATACTTGCTTACTGCTTCATGTGCGACTCTGTGTAGGCAAACAGCAGTGATAGAAAGTGTTCCCTGCTAGACTCAATCAGGACTTTCCTTTCTAGTTGTATATTAAGTATCTAATAACAAAGCCTCACATACTTTTTATTTGATGGTATTAGAAGAGGTTTAAAGATGAGTAGATTTAAAAGTCAGTGAGGATATGACATTCCCTATAGCAGTGCTTTTCCAAACATATCTGAGGCTAATAAAATACAGTTTCCTAGGCTCTTCCTCTGCAGAATGAATGTTTTTAACTACTTTCTCAAGTAATCATTTGTCAGGGAGTTTTGGGAAATACTGCTCTAGAGAAAATACCAGTAAATGTATTATCTATCTGTCAAGTAGGATTGGACCTAAGAATGTCTCCAGTTGTAATGTTCTATGATTCCAGTTTTTCTTCCTAATGGCCCCCCCAAAACTACTTCTGGAAATGCTATTGGTTCTTATTTAAGTGCTTTCTCACCATGTTTCTTTGTAGGATGGTAAATTGAAAAAACCCAAGAATAAAGATAAAGATAAAAAAGTTCCTGAGCCAGACGGCAAGAAAAAGAAGCCGAAGAAAGAAGAGGAGCAGAAGTGGAAATGGTAACAGCCAGCGCTGGGTCACAGTGGCAGCTCTTTGACTCCACAACCTAATTAAGCAATAGTGTTGAGTTATTAAAATGCATAGCCTGATATTCGAGCGAGGAGGGAGGTACTTACAAGAATCTCTCTAGAATAACATTCTGAAAGAAGTTTTCCAGGTCCTAATGAAAGCATTTAACTAGCTCTGAACCTGTTGGATCCCAATACTAGGCCCCAGCGTACTGAACAGAATGAACTAAGGGAGTAGACCTATGTATAAATGGAAATTCAGTACATGAAGAGCATTGCATTTAAAGTGATAAGAGATTATTTTAAGTAAGAAGGATTATTCCGTGGATAATGTTGGAAAAACTGCTTATTTGCTAAAAAAAAACAACACACACACAAGAAAACCTGGATGAATATTTTTATAATTGTAGAATAGCGAAGACCCTTTGAAGTAAGATACATAACCAGAGACATAAGGAAAAGATTTATAAATGTGATACATCAAAGTTAAAGTTTCCTATATGNTGTTATCCTTCTATGAGCTGCTTCTCAGTGAGATAATTTATCTTTACTTTGGATTACTTAATGCAGACGTTGCAACACTCATTAACCAATAATTTGTTTCTCTTTAGTCCGCCACGAATTAAAGATGAACCTGAAGATGATGGCTATTTTGCTCCTCCTAAAGAGGATATAAAGCCGTTAAAGAGACCTCGAGATGAGGATGAGTGAGTATTTATTATTACTTTAATTTTTAAAACAAAAAGGAGTTGCTTAAAGAATGAATGTGATGTATGTCTCTACAATACATGGAAAAACTGCATTAATTGACTTTTACTCATTTGGAATTTGTGATTAACGGACTGGGTGACTGATTCCTCTGTGAATTATGAGAAGTAGGGTTTGCTAAGCAAATAAGTGGTGTACCTGAGGCTTAAATGGAAATACATATCTACATTTTTCTTATTAAAAAGGTAATGCATATTTATTGTAGGAATTTCAAATAATACAGAATTCGTGAAGAATAGTTAAATTATTTAAGTTGTTCTAAGTTTATCATCACTTGCCACAGGTAAGTTTTCATTGTTAAAGTAATTTCTCCTAGGATCTATGCCTGTCAATACATTCTCAGTGAAGTTTCAGTGTATCGAAGTAATAAAATAGCTCTTAATTAAAACAATTATTTGAGGCTTATATGTACCTCTTTTTCAGATTCAGCAAGGTTAAATTCTATTCCTTATTTTCAATCTTGTATAACTTATGCTCCAGGAGTCTACAAGGGATTTACGGTAGGAAGGGAGTGGAAAGAGAGGAGGGAAATACTTAGTGCACTCATTTGTATTCATTCAGAATTCGTACAGAATTCCTGTCCTCCCCTTTTGAGCCAGTTACAACTTTGTGGTAGCTATTGTTGCACTGTAGCTTCCCAGGTTTCCATCTTCTGCTGGTGTCATTTACATATATACCCCTCCATTCCGCTTCCCTTCCAGGCCTGCGTGCAGCACAAAGCTGTGTGTTCTATGTAGGGCCATAACAACTGGGCCTTGGTCTGGCCTTCTTTACTTTCTCCATTCCTGTGCTTGACTGAGAATGCCCAGCCAAGATAAGTAGCAGCCACGTCTGCCTTGGAGGCCTCCAAAAGGAATTAAAAGGTCCTCATCCTGTTGGTGAGAACTACTGAGTCACAGTTGTGTTAACTGCATATTCATGTTCCCCTTTCTAGTGCTGATTATAAACCTAAGAAAATTAAAACGGAAGATATCAAGAAAGAGAAGAAACGAAAACTAGAGGAAGAAGAGGTTAGTAAAGAGACTTCGGCCCTTTTGGGGCTTGAGTTTGGAATAGGGACAACCTTTGAGGCAAATGGGTTTAGGGAATTTAACTGGTCTGTTGTAGAGGAAAAACTTGCATGTGTACAGTGGCTGTGGCACTGCTAGTTTTAAGATCTCTCTTAGCCTTCCTGGGTGTCTACCCATAGCTATGCTGCCAACTGACGTTCTTAGAGAAACCACGCCGTCTTCAAACATACAGAGCAAGTATTAACAAGAAGTCATACTTGGCTTACAATCCAGAAGAGTTTTCCCTAAGAATGTATTTTAGTACTCTTATAGCTAACAAAGCTTGTTCATCACTCATTTTGGGTAACCATTCCCATTTAAAGTCCTTTAGTGGCTGCTCCTTGGACATAACGGTGAAATCCAAGCTCTTTGCCACAATTCCTCCCGACCTGGTGCCTGCATCTTGTCTCTCTTCATCATGCGTCTCTTTAATTTACTTTGTTCCAGCCACTCTGACCTCCTGTGTTTCTTTTCCACACCAGATTCTTTTGTGCATTAGAACTTTCTGTAGCACATGTTGTTCCCTATGTCTGGAACACACATGCTGTTCCTCCCTTCTTCTCCTGGTTTATAACCTTCCTTAAAAATCTCAGTTCAAGCACTTTCCTAAGGGCTCTATTTGATATTTGCAGTAGATTTAAAATACAATANTTTTAGTATATTTCACAAGATTGTGCAACCCCCCCCACACACACTACTGCACTTATCTAGTTTCAGAATATTTTCATCACCCCAAAAAACAACTCCATACTCATCAGCATTATAGAGTTTCCTTTAAAAACCCGTACTCTGAATTTCTCCTTAGTAATATTCTGAGGCTCATATATAGATGCCTGCTTGATTGACATTTTAGGGATAGGCGTAGATTTGAGTAGAAATATGTTATCTCTTTTCTAGAAAGAGGAAAATGTGCACAATCTAGAGGTCACTTTATCTGTGCTATTTTTGCCATTTTGATTCTGTTTTCCTCATTAGCCTCAACTCCTTAAAATAAGCCCGAAGATCCCCTCTAATTTCAAAAACTAGAAGTTTATAATCATATATTCTCATTTGCCTCCACCAAATGAGAGAATGGATTTACTAGGCGGTGTTGGAAGTGTTTGCATTGCTCACTAGGACAAAGTGTTTTGAGAGTTAGCTTCCTTGAAACTTTGAACTTTCAGTTTCGTTTGAGAACGTCTTTGAAAATTGTGCGGTGTCTCTGGGTCCCTTAGACTAGGAGAAGCAGGCGCCCTCTTCAGGTGTATGTTGTAACTGTTCTAGGAATGCAGAAGAATAAAATTCAAGAAGCATTAGCTACTTAGGCATTCTGATTTCTAAGATAAAGCAACTAAGGACAGGGATGCTATTTTCTGCCAAGAGACTGCCTGGGACTTTTATTAAACTAATACTAAGATATTAATAGACTCTTTGGACTTGGTGTAGTCCTGGGTTCAGTTTCAGACTTTCTGTATTCACTTTGCTAGATAGACTCTTTGCAGAGAATCTAAATGCCTCTCTGGATGGGACCCTGTTTTCTGGTACATTGTTTTAGAACAGCTTCTTCAGGCCTAGTAATCCTTCCCACGTTTTTAACCTTACCTGTGACAATACTAAGAGCTACTAGCATTTACTTAACTAGTTGGATAAATGGCAGTGTTTCTTTCTGGTGCAAAGCCTTTGGAGATTTTGGACCCTTGGGTCTATGTTAGTCATTTCTCTAGTGAGGGACACAGCTTTAGAGACTGGCATTTAGGGACTGTGCAGAAAGATGGAAAGAAGGCTGATTTCTTTAAAGATTCGAATTCTGTTACATGCAAGGGGATCCAGTATGCTTGAGGAGGTGGCATTGTCTACTCTTAAGATCCCATGAAGGTCCTGACTCTCCTTTGCAGCTGTGTCTGGAAGTTTACACTTTGGACCCCTTTGAGATGGGAAACTTCAGAGGCCATTCCCTGTCCTGAGTGAGTTAGCTGTGTACGTGCTTCATGCTGTAAGCATTGAGGTTCTGAGGGGATGTGCCAGGCCGGGGAACGTTCCCAAGGCTGTGCTAATTGCTGGGCCCGTGGTTTTTTCCTTGTTTCTTCCTTTTGGCTCTAGGTAGTTGTCTAACAGAATCATCTTTTTATATTCAGAAGGCAAAATCTTAATAAAAATAGGGCAAGACACTCTTCTGTGTATAAAGGAAACCTAAGGAGGAAATTGCACAATGAATAGATTTGACATAGAGTAAGTTCATTTTGTTCTCAGCCTGTCATTTATTTAGCTCATGCCCTTCTTTTGTTATGTCAGCTTGGTTATTTTCCCATGTAACTAAGGTTATTTTCCCTTAGAACTTTAAAGTACCAAGTTTGGGAAATATATAGTTTTTACAAGGAAAGGAATAAAAATTTGTTAGCTTTTGGAGCACTAGAATAATCAGTTCAAATCATTCGTGGGGTCAGACACATAATA
>NW_017731381.1:1181015-1190384 GCF_001890085.2 Hipposideros armiger
CAAAGAAAAATAGTAAATGATACATCTTTTTGTTTAATGTCTCTCGGACTGGGAAAGATCAATAAGTATAAAAATATCTAAGGTTGTAAAAAAAAAAAAATACCCAAGGTTGTGAATATGAGGAAACAGGCACCCTCCCTCAACATGGGAGTGAAGATTCAGGCAGTCAGTGGAAGACAATTTAGCAATAACAGGTTGCCTTTGAGAAGTGTGTTTAGATGGGAAAGTTTATATTTCAGTTAATAAATCTTGGTGTTTAGAATTTTGAAATATGTATTTTTTAAATACTGATGTTACTTAAAACTTTTTATTAACTACTACACCAATAATACCAACGGTTTGTATTTAGGTTGAAAAAATTCAAATCATCAGAGGCATAGGAGCTAGAAAAAAATGACAGTTCCCTTTCCCTCTCTCTCCCATTCCTATATTTTCTTTCCTGCTTTGAGGCAACCACTATTTGTGGTTTGGTGTGTAGAGTCCCAGACCCATTTGTATGCATTTACTCTGTGGCTTTTATAATTCAGAAAAATCACCTCCCCGGCACCTGTAAGGAAAGGGAAAAGCAGTGTCCGGGGAGATGGCTGAAAGGAGCCAGAGCTGCAGGGCCTGAAGCGCTCAGCACAGCTGTAACTGGCACTGTTGGTGTGAACGCACATGGGTTAAAGGAAAGCGTAGAAAAGGAGAAGCACAGAGCAAAGGCATCTGGGGCCTCTCCAGAGGTCAGAGTCAGAAAAGGACAGACACGTTTTTGTTTTGGCGGTTTTTTTGTTTGTTTTGTTTTTCATTTTTATTTCATTTTTCTTTGGAACCAACCAAAGTTTTTCAGTGATAGAATATTGAAAGGTTTTTCTGACTTTCAATAAAAGGATCTTTTTAGATAAAATGAAGTGGTTGTGTAAATTGGGTTATTATCGGGAGCCGTGAGAATGGTGAGTTAATAATCCATCAGTCTGTTATGGCTCACAGGGCTCTGTGGTGGGAGCTCAGTAAGTGTTGAATGAAGGTGTTCATTTCCTTGTCATCACTAGCTCCCTTCCTTCGGAGCCTTGGCTCTTACTGGGCCCTGAAGCAGATACACTCTTTTCTGGCCCAGCCTTGTGTGTGTGGAATTACGTTCCCTGGAAGGCTCAAATAGCCGAATTTTGCTTCCGTGGATGAAATCTTTGTTGGTATTGCCACACATTAATTCTGAGATCCTGTGACCTTTGGTTTTTATTCTTGTGGTTTAAGTGGGACTGGTTAGTCTTTAACGGAAGAAGGTTGGTTGGGGGGTAAGCAGCCTTGGCTACAGCCTCCAAAGCATGCTTTTCTCAAGCCTGACTGTTATATTTTGTGCATTCTTTTAAGCACACTGCTTGATGGTACACTGCAAGTCTTTAGAAGTAGAGAACAGGAATGACTGGCCTCCTAACTGAGAGCTTGTCCTTCCCTTCTGTCACTATCAGCTGTCTATTATACTCTGAAGTCAGTGCCAGTCCTCAGTGACTGCCACTGATGGCCTAGTCAGGGAACTTAAATGGCAGATTCTTACTCTCATCTTTACTATCCTCTTGCTATTCCACTAAAAGAATTACACACTTTTACCAGCTTGGCAAATGTGCAGATCTTTTGCTTTTCCTCCCACCCCCCAAAAGTCTACGGACTTGTTCATCCTGCCCAAAACAAACTTTGATCCTTATCTCTCTCTCTCTCTGGTTATTGTGGGCATGGGAAAATGGTCCAGAACCCTCCGAGTTTCTTTACTGGATCACATTTTCCCCGTAGAAACAGTATTACAAGTGGCTGCAGTATGCTCAGGCTCAGTTCCATGGAAAACCTACATAACCCAAACCCCCCCTGTTTTAACTGTTACCCACTAGAGCTGTATAGGGTTTCAGCTCTGCCTTGAGTTAAGTACACTTTTGTGTCAGGGCTGACCTGTTGGAACAAAAATCCCATGTTTATTCTAAACAGATGATTCTTCACAGAAAGACCTAGAAACTGGGGAGTTGATTGCTGGTGTTAGGTGTGACTTCTAAATGGAGTTTTAAGTCTCCTTTGGCACAGGTAAAAGGCTGGATGGTGTTAGGATTATAATGTAAGGAATTAGTGTTGAAAGACCAGGACTCACGAATACAATCAGAAATAGTGATAAGAAATTTAAGGAATATAGACATTTCTTCAAAGCAGAGAAACTGTCCTTGACTCCAGAGATTAACTTCCAGAAAGCTGTGGCACATGACCTTTATTTCTGAAATTTAAAAAATTAAATAATGCATTTTACAGTGCACTGTGAGGAATTGGTTAACTGCAAGGGAGCTTGATTTCAAAGAGCACATGGATGCTTACTTTTCTGTCTTAACACACATTTCTAGCACTCTTCTACTTTCCCCTAGTCAAGCACATGTTATTGTCAAGTTGATACCTAACTCGAATTAGTAAGTCAAGCCTGCCATAGAGAAGTCGTTTTGATGTCTAAGTACGTGTTTTACTTAGTTCTGTTGGTGAGCCGCTGCTGGGGCCTGAAAGGGCAGCACTGCTCTCAGAGACACATGCAGTGGGAGCTGCTGATCCAGTGATACCAGCCAGCCTGCTGGAGGGTATGTTCTGTCTGTCTGTTTAGACTGAGGTTTAGGGTTGAGTGATTCACTCAGTCTCTTCATTTGCTTAAATGGTAAAGAAATTAACAGTGAGTCCTCAGGATGAACATGTTGGAATAGAAGGAATTACTAAAAATAGTTTGGAGTCTTAATTTAAAAACACTAGAATTGACGAGAAGAATGGAACCAAGTCCCAGGATAAGGGAAAACAGTGTTCTGAATCCCCCCATAGTTACGCTGTGACTGCTACAGATGGACTTCCTGCAGTTGTTCTCACATGCATGCATACATACATATGTGCATATTTTCTCTGATTTGGAGAGGAGTAATAGACTTGGGGATTTGGGTGGGTTCCTGCATCCAGGCCTTATGCCAACATCTAGTTGGGAGATCTTGCCGGTTTCATATCTGTAAAGTGGTAGGTTGGTTATAGAGGATCTTTAATGTTTTCCAGGTCCAAAGGTGTTATTAAATCTTGACTTTGAGGTTTATTTTTTTTAAATTATGTATCCATTGTAGTAAAATAACAAAATTGATGGTCATAACCATTAACTATTCAGTTAAGTATTAAGTACATTCACATTACCGTACAGACATAACCAGCATCTATCTCCAGAACTGTCTTCATCTTACAAAACTGAAACTGTGAAACAGTAGCTCCTCCCTCGTTCCCCTTTGCCCTAGCTCTTAGTAACCAACATTCTACTTAGCCTTTATGAGTTTGCGTACTCTAGGTACCGCATAGAAGTGGAATCATACAATATCTGTCCTTTTATAACTGGGTTATTAAGGAAATGTCCTCAAGATTCATCCATGTTATAGCATGTGTCAGAATTTCCCTCCTTTATAAGACTGAATAATAATCAGTTGTATGTATAGGCCACATTTTGTTTGTCCGTTTATCCGTTGATGGAGACTTAGGTTGTTTCCACCTTTTGGCAAGTATGAATAGCTCTGCTATCAACATCCTTGTACAAGTAGTTTAATACTTGCTTTCAGTTCTTTTGAGTATATTCCTAGGAGTGAAATTGCTAGATCATATGGTAATTCTGTGTTTCACTTCTGCGGACCCGTCGTGCTGTTTTCCATAGCAGCTGCACCGTTTACATTCCCACCAGCAGTGCACAAGAGTTTCATATTCTCCACATTCCTCGTCAACTTTGTTATTCCTGGTGTCTGTTTTGTTTTTAACAATAGCCATTCTAATGGGTGTGAATTACGGTATCTTGTGGCTATCACTTACATTTTCCTAATGATTGGTGATGTTAAGCATTTTTTCAGATGCTTAAGCCATTTGTGTATCTTTGGAGAAATGTCGATCCAAGTCCTTTGCCTGTTTTTTAATTGGGTTTTTTGTTGCTGTCGAGTTTGTAGTTTATATATTCTAGATAGTAACCCTTTATCAAACATATGCTTTGCAAATATTTCTCTCATTCCATGGGTTGCTTTTTCACTCTGTTGATTGTATCCTTTGATGCATAGTTTTAAATTTTGTAATCCAATTTAACTAATTTTTCTCTCATTGGCCTATGCTTTTGGTATCATCTAAGAATCATTGCTCAATCCAGTGTTATGAAGCTTTTACCCTGTGTTTTCTTCTAGGAGTTTTATAGTGTCAGCTCTTATTTTGGGTCTTTGATACATTTTGAGTTTATTTTTGTATGTAGTGTAAGATAAGAACCCAGTTTCAATCTTTTGCATGTGACTCTCCAGTTTTCCCAACACCATTTGCTGAAAAGAGTGTCCTTTCTCCATTAAATGGTCTTGATGCCCTTGTCAAAAATCATTTGACTATATATGTTGACTTTGGCTTTATAAGTATGTAATTTTTATTTGATATTTTTAAACTTTGTTTAAAATATTGGAGTTGGAAGATAATGGGAAATAATAGAGTGTACATAATTGGCCTTCAAAATGATTCAGTAGAACTATAGGGCTTTTGATTTTAAGGTAGAAATAGTGAAGATTAAAATCTGTGAAGTTTTTGAATACTCTCTTGGTAAGACAACTGGCTGACTCTTAAAAATGATGGTGGTGGTGAGGGGTCTGTATAATTCTAGAGAATGAAAGACTTTGAGACATATCAACCAATTGTAGTGTATGGTCCTTAACTGGATCCTAGTCCATAAGATACATTTTGGATACAATTGGGAAGTTTATAATGTGATCTGGGTATGAAAATGATACTAGGGAATTATTTTGTTACATGTGATAATAAAATTATGTGAGAGAATATACTTATTTGTATAGAGATGTTTACTGAAACATTTATTTAGAGGTGAGGTATTATATCTGCAATTTACTTTGAAATAGTTCAGCAAAATATAGGAAATTTAGCATAACAATAATAGTTGTATATAGGTGATGGTATATGGTTCTATGTATTATTCTTTGTTTTTCTGTATGTTTGGTCATTTTTTTTTAAATAAAAAGGTTTTTAAAAAGCTGTTTCCGCTGAGCTTTACATCCACTTAGCAGTGTCTGCTAGACAGCTCTAGATAACTCATAAATACCTTAAACTCAGTGTAATCCATCTGAACTATTATTTCCCAGTCTTCTGTTCCATTATGTCCTTTCTCATCGGGTCGTTTCCCCTATAGGGTCACCCGGCATCTCCATTCCCAGGAAGCCTTTGCTTATGTATCAACAGCATAAACATACCTCTGTCCTGTATTCCATGGTGGTTCACTGTTATACCATTGTGGTAAAACAACTGTTTCCATTTCCATATCCTCACTTGCTGCTGAGTTCCTTGAGTAATGACCTCATGTATCCAGTATCTTTGAACTGAACTGTTGAAATGTATTTTCTTCCAGTCCATCTTATTTGTTTTGAGTGTTGGCTTTTTCAAAGTGAAAGACACTGGTGCTTTTGATCCTTGAATGTGGGGCTCAGAGCCATTTCTAGAGCACCAGTCAGTTGAGCATATGATACTTTTGGCATTTAATAGGTGATAGATATCTCTATATTAGGCGAAGTGACCACTAAATGAGGCTGTACCTTGTCTTTGAAAGGTGGGAAGAAGAGCGCTATCCTGAAGGCATCAAGTGGAAATTCCTAGAACATAAAGGTCCCGTGTTTGCTCCACCGTATGAGCCTCTTCCAGAGAGTGTCAAGTTTTACTATGATGGTGAGTTGTTCCAAGGTTGTCCAGTTCTTGGCCAAGAAAAGAGTCTGCTTCTATTCAGGAATAGAAAGTGAGGGAAGATCTTATGCTGTATAGTCCTTTCTGTTTATTTCATTTTGTTTTATTGTCGTCATGTGGTTGGACGCAAGGGCCATCAGGTATTTATTTAACTCTTAAAGGCCCATTTGGTGCTGAAAAAGTGCCATGAGAAAGGGGCTGTTAATGTTTTATCTACATGGTCCCAAAAAGGTCCTTCTGCATGTAGCTCACAGCACTTGGTCTTACAAGCTAAACGTTTTTATCTGAACTTCATTTCTAAGGAATTATTCTTTGCAGGGATTCTTAGAAAAGTCTTGAATGGTAGTGTTTTATTTTAGTCATATAATGCAAACTGACAAGCTGCTCATCACTAGAAACAGTGCTAGTATTTGTTTAAGGATTAGTCTGCCATCCACCCCTAGGCAGGGCTGCTAGGTGTCTGTCACTCACTCTGCACAGCAGAACATATTATGCCTGTTCCGTATGTGCATTCAGGTCTGAGGAGCTGCTCTGAAGCTACGCCCTGCCTAGTTCCCTTAGAACCCTCAGAATTGTCCGTTAACTATTTATTATTGGCATTTCTGTCCTTGGGAGACGGTAATGCCCAACTGATTTCCTTCATTCCCAGAGTTCTATCCAGAAATGGCTAGCGCATTCATTGTTCCTCAAACCCTTATGTGCTTAAGGTTCCCCAGCTGGAACTAGGCCCATTTAATAGGTGTGGAGTAGTATTGGGTGCCTCTGAACCATACTTTGAGAAACACTCAGCAGGAGAACTGAAAAGCATCAGTGGTGAACACTCAAGAGTTCTGCACCTTTGTCTACCAGCAATGGCTTCAAAGCCATGGATGCTTATAAGTCAACATGGTAATTTATACTGAAAGGCTGGGTCACATAAGCAAGGGACGTGTCAAACTTGGCGAACTGGAATTTGTTTTTTAAAACTATGTTTATTCAGTGTGTCTGTATTCAGACACCAAGACCCAGCAGTGGTCACTATTGACTAATCTCTGATCTCATGGTGTTTGCAGTCTAGCAGGACCCTGTAGCCTCAGTGACAAATGCTTGCATCAAATGAAACATTCCGACCTGTGTTCAGCAGAGAGCACGGGACAGTTCTGTTAGCCCTGACAGTGGGTCATTCCTGGAGACGCTTAAATGTGACTCAAAGCCAAAACTTTAGTGAAAAGAAAGAGCCTAGGACCTTGAGAAAGTCAGTCCTTAAAGTGCAAGTGTTCTGTGGCCCTACTCTGGGCTTACCAGGAGCTTTGGAAAGCTCAGCTGGGAAAGCTTCACTTTGAGGTTCAAAGGGGTTTGACGGGAAGCTGGGTCCCCTAGTCTTTGGGTTTCTCTTCCATTTCCAGATGGGAAGCAAAAGCCTGAGCAGCCAGCATCACTGGTCGCCTTGGTCCCTTTCCCATTCTTCCCCAGTCCTCCCTCGTAGGAGCTCCCAGGCTCCAGTGTGTTTTCTGATGGTCCTGTCTCTGGAATTTCTTGCCTTTGTTTGTAAACTCCCATGCTTCAGTAAGTCAAGAAATTGTATTTGTCTTACGAGTCATATTAGTCCAAATTGATACTGTTAAGTCCTGCCTACTCTCTAGGGAAGTGAATTCTCAGACTCCTTTAGAACCCGCCAGGGAGGTCGGGCACGAGCTGGCTGAGGCAGTACATTGCCTGTAAGAACTTCCAGTTTTCAGCTCTGACTCAGCAGTTTCTTCCTGGAGCCCAGCCTTTTCCATCGAAGCACTACCATTGCCAGGAACCATCAAGTCATCCTCCCACCACTGCTGGGAGCTGTCATTTCATCTCTGACAGCTCATCTAAAATAGGAGGTATCAAAATTGCTTCCTCTGTTGGGACAGAATTCAGTAAAATTGCCCAAAGAGTCTCCCTTTAAAAAAAATAATAATACTGTTAACGTGGTTTATACCAAGCAGACCTGAGAACGGTGTACAGTCTTTCTTGCCATTTATTTCATTCTTAGTGACTTAATGTTTCCTTTATATTGGAAGCTTATGTTACAGCTATACTGGCACCTCTGGTTCAGACCAGGGGTTCAGGAAACCCTTGAAAGCCAACCTAGCCTCCCCAGTGTCGTCTTGCAGACTGTAGCTTGGGAGGTTGAGGGAGGAAGCGGCGCCACCTACTGGCCTTTTAAGTTACGGATCCCAAGCAGGTTCTTTCTGCCTGCCGTGTGCGACAGTTTCATTTTTGTGTTTCAATTCCCTGTATCCCTACAATCAGGGACGATAACCTCCCAACCATCATGAGAGGAGATGTCTTCTGAGTTTGGAAATTAATGGATTTCTGGTTAAGTTATAGTTTTCTATAGTAAATGTGAAGGTCTTTGGTGAATTATTAGTACCTATGTAATAATAGTAAGGTGGTGAAATAGTATTGAATCTCATTTTAAGTATAGCCAAATTATTATGCCATGGATTAGTTCCAGATGGTGTTGTAAAGTTAGGGAAAAAATGGAAATTGGCCCTAAGAGTACTTTTAAAAGTACTCGATTTGAAAAGTAGATTAAATTCCCAAGTACTTGTTCTTTATTGCTTTATCAACTACTTAAGGTACACAAAACCCCTAGGCCCCATTCAGATTTACTTTACATTGTGTGACATCAGGATTCTGTTAGAAGGGCTTTTACTAAACACATAAATGGGGGCACAATGCTGAGGACCCCAGTTATCCTTTGTGCTCTAGATGAGCCCAGTTTCCCTGAAAGAGGCTAATGCCTGTGTTCCAGAGCAGTGCATCTCAAACTCGAGTGTGCACGCAGGCCACTTGGGGGTCTTGTTAAAACGCACCTCCTGATGCAGTAGTACTGGGGCGGGGCCTGAGACGCTGCATTTCTGACACGCATCCACGTGATGCCGGTATGCTGGTCCTTGAGCCACACTTCGAGTCGCAAGATTTTAGAGTTAGGTCCTATTTAGACTTTTCATATGGGATATCTGGGCTTGCCTGCTATGGATATATATAGATAGATTTTATTCATAATCCACCCACCTAACTCTAAAGAAGAAAGATGCCTATTTCTTTTCCCCACGATTCCTTTCTTCCACTCCCTGCCCTATCCTTTCCTCCCCTTCTTGAACAGAAGCTGCTTAGCTTAGCAGTGGCAGGAGTCCCTCTGAGGATTTGATTTTTAAAAACCATTGAAGAGGTGTAAAGGACCCTGCTTGCTGAAAGGAAAAGGAAGAGTGACTGGGCCTCCCCCAGGTCATCCCTGTCCTGAGCAGGCACCTGGGATCAATTTACTGGCATAGTCTCCAGAGAGTGACCCAGGTAAATATCTGCTAAAGAGAAGGAGCATTTATACAAGTAGATATGAATCAGAATATTGTCTTTGTTGTTGTTGTTGCCATGTGTGACCAGACCTTTGTATATCTTGGGAAGGCAAACCATTATTAAAGCAGATTTCTCCTGAGCTCAGTCTTTATACTCAGAACATGAACACTACATCTCATTTTTGGGAACCATTTTTTCTTCTAGGTAAAGTCATGAAGCTGAGCCCCAAAGCAGAAGAAGTAGCTACATTCTTTGCAAAAATGCTCGATCATGAATATACTACTAAGGAAATATTTAGGAAAAATTTCTTTAAGGACTGGAGAAAGG
>NW_017731381.1:1192029-1195593 GCF_001890085.2 Hipposideros armiger
ATTGGTTAAGAGCTGGCTTGGGACGCCAGAGGGCCCCAGTTCGGATCCCACATATGAGGGCCAGTGACACTGCCCTCCACAGCTAAGATACTGAACAACAGCTCAACCTGGAGCTGGGCTGCCGTGAGTCACCGGCGACGACGTAGGCTGCAGCCCCTGTGGCAGTGGGTTGCCATGGGCTACCGTGTGTAGCCAGCAGCTGCAGTGAGCAGCTTGCTGTCCAGAAGCCGGAGACTGATCTGCCTTACCCAGGAAGAGCGCAATGATGGTGCCAACTTGGGCCAGTGAAGCAACGTCCTCCACAACTAGACTGAAGAACAGAAAGGACAGCAACTTGTCTGTTCTCCTTCCCCCAATTCCCCAGCGCTGTTCCCATCCCCCAATTCCCCAATAAAAGTCTTAAAAAAAAAAGAAAGAAAGAAAGAAAATGTTTCCCAACCCCTGATATAGAGGAATCCAAGCTGGAGTTTTGCTTTTCTTCAAATTGGAGGTCCAGAAGTTAAGGATTTGAAGAAATTCTTTGCACTTCAAAGCCCTGTAGTTTCAGTATTTTAAAAGACTTGCATATTTATATGATTGAGGCCATTGTGTTTATATAACTCATTGTTTGAGTGTGCCTATTTGACCCTTTAGTTTAAAAATTGTGAGTAACTATAAGAATAACTGCATCAGACTTTTTAGTATCAACTTAGTCTTTTCCTCAATATTCCAAATAGTGAACTTTGGTGCATTATTCATTTCAAGGGGTGCTTTTAAACCAAAAAACCACTTTGAAGCTTTGTTCTTGGACTAGTGATCCAAAGATAGGGAGGTTTCATAAGTATCACCTTGTCAGAGCCCCTGCCAAGGACACCTGGCTGCCAGCAAGCTCTGAATTGGTTTCTACCCATAAGGCAGCAGGACTTAGTTAAATTGAATTGCTAAGTATACTATGAATGAAGAGGCAGCAGAGGGTAAGGAGGCTCCAAATCCTGTGCCCTATCTTTTTGGAACAAGGGTCACAGAGTGCAGAATGTATGGACCTATATACCTAGGAAACAATCCATAACAGGTTTGTTTGAGTTTGAAAACCCATGTGAAACGCTGTTCAACTAAATGTCGGAACCCATTAGAGAATGACCCCTATCAGAGGCTCTTCCCCACCCCCGATTTTGACACTACTCAACAAAAACGGTGTTGATTTTTAAAACTACCTAGGTAATATATTCATAAACGTATATTCTTTTTTTTTTTTTTTTTTTTAGCTGAGCCATCCTGCTACCTGTTGGCAGCTCAGCGGCTGCTCAGCTCGGGCTGGACTTGAACCGCTGTTGCTCAGAGCTCAAACTCTTGAGCGAGCTCTTAACCAACTGAGCCACTCGGCCGGCCCCATAAACGTATATTCTTAAAGATGAGAGAATCAGTTTTGAATTTATAGTTGAAGTTAATTCTTATAGATAGATCTTTGGGGGAATTTTATTGTATTTAAGTTTGAAAACGCTATTAGAGGTTTTTCCTTATTTGAATTCATTTCTTAGTATTTTTTAGACTTTTCTCTACCTTGACCTGTTGTCACACAAGAGATAAGCATGTATGAGTGGAGAACCGCCATTTGAATTCATTTTGAATACTTCCTTGCTGTCTTCCAGAAAATCAAAGAGGAGAATGAAAAATTACTGAAAGAATATGGCTTCTGTATTATGGATAACCACAAAGAGAGGATTGCCAACTTCAAGATAGAACCCCCGGGGCTTTTTCGGGGCCGTGGCAACCACCCCAAGATGGGCATGCTGAAGAGACGGATCATGCCTGAGGACATAATCATCAACTGTAGCAAGTGAGCACAGTTCATCCTGTGGGCCAGAAATGAACTGGGGGGCTTCCTTTGTTCTTAGTAGCTGGGAATATTTCCCACTGTTTAGGGGCAATATGGTATTTCCATGTGTAGATCTCCAGGTGTTTTTTATGTATTGACTGGTGAGGAGGAAACTTGCAAATCAGTGCTGTGCAGATTTATCTACTTCAGGTCACGAAAGGTGAAATTGTTCCTCACTCCTCATTTCACTGCCCTCCTGCTCTGCTGTTTCCACAGAGATGCCAAGGTTCCTTCTCCTCCTCCAGGACATAAATGGAAAGAGGTCCGACATGATAACAAGGTTACTTGGCTGGTTTCTTGGACAGAGAACATCCAAGGTTCCATTAAATACATCATGTTGAACCCCAGTTCCCGAATCAAGGTAAGGGGTAGCTAAGACCTGCACCGGTTAGTGCGACTGGTAGTCTGTTTTTGTTGCAATGTGGTACTTTTGGCTTCTACAATCACTTTGACAAATTAAAAACCCTCCCCCCCAAAAGAAGGCAAGTACTTGCATGGTTAGCATTATCTGGTGACCTCCTTCAGATGTATCAGTTTTCTGCATTACATTGTAATCTTACTCATTTATTAATTCACAAATATTTGCTGAAATTCTGACATGTGCCTGGCACAGTGTCTGCACGGTGCTAGGAATTGTGGAGGTAATCAAGACAGATGCAGTCTCGGCCTTCACACTGTTTCACATCCAGTGGTCAGAGTGTGACAGAGAAGGTGGTAAATGTATATTGGCTTCTGGAGCACCCTTCCTCTTCCTCACTTTTCCTGGCTCTGAGGAAGGAAATATAATTGCTCTGAATCCAGAAAGAAGTTGTAAGATCTAGAGTCTTATATACACCTGGCTTTCTACGGTTTCATCTGGGTAGGTTCCATCAGGAACGAGTGGGATAATGTATGTGAAAGCACACCATAAACTGTTGTATTCCCCCTGTGTTATTGTTTACTGATATGATTATTGAAGCAGGGAAACTGTTTTGGAAGGGCAGTCAGTTCTCGTTAACCTGATATATACCCTGCTTGGGAGAGTCCCACGGACTTCCTCCCTGAGATATACTATGGAAATGTGAACCACAGCCTAAAAGAGAGACAGGCTCCACAAGAATTAGTTCTGTATAGACTGAGACTGCTTACATGCAAGGGACTGGGACTAAAGACCTTTGTGATCTTGGTTTATAGTTTAATAAATATTTGTTAAGATATGAAAGCCATAGCTCAAAAAGCTATATGTTTTATTGAAACTAAACCGCACATTTTCTCGCTTACAGTCCTGTGTTCTAATGAAAAATACCTACCTATATATTTTCTTCAGTTCAAAAATGTCACTTTTTCTAGTTCAGAATAATAATAGAATCAGAAAAAGAGCTCTCATGGCGAGCAGAAGTCAAGTCATTTAAAGAAACATGCCATATTCCCCTTCTGAAATACCACAAAGCTGTAGGGCTGCAAAGGTGGATAAACAATAGTTTTAGCCCTCAGAGAATTTGTGGGCTGGTGGGCAAATCGGGTAAGAATTCAGTTTTATTAGAAGAAAGAAAAATGCTAAATGCTTTAGATAAATAGAGCAATTATTCCCAGCAGGTAGAGATCAGGGACAACTTTATGAAGGAAATTCAGGGGAGGCTAGAGACAGAGCAGGCCACATCTCCAGAAGCCTCCTAAAATATTTTTTATGTTATCCTAAATCCATTAGGAAGCTACTGGCTTTTTTTTGG
>NW_017731381.1:1198663-1201176 GCF_001890085.2 Hipposideros armiger
ATCCTTTTCACCCTTCACACAGCAACAACCCCCCTCCCCCATCTACTGCCCTCCCACCCCCCGATATCATACTTATCTATTACAATTGCATTGACTCCATTCCCACACTCTACTCCACATCCTGTGACTATATGTATATATAATTATAGTTGACATACAATATTTTTCAACATCAGCTTTAGAAATACAGTGTGGTGGTCAGGCCTCTACACCGACTATGAAGTTGTCACCCTAAGAAAACATGAGTCCATCTGGCCCCCTAAAAAATATTTACAACATTATTGATTTAGGCCATTCCTTCTATTTGCTTCTTTTAGAGTCCTATTCGATGAATGTTGGAGCTTTTCAACCTATACATGATTTTTCTTTAACTATATTTTCATATTCATTATCTCTTCAGGCCTGGTCTTCATTTTGGGGCAGTTTTGTAGGGCTCATTTCCAATTCACTAATTCTGCTTTTTATGGTATCCAATTTAAAGTTATCCCATCTGTAATTTATTTCCGTTTATTTCAGTTTTTGGTTTTTTTTTCAGGATGTCTAGTTTTTATCTTAGCTACCTGATTTTATTTCATTTTATTTCTGTTGTTTTATAATTTCTTGTCTTTTTTAGTGGATGTTATATTTTTTTCTCTTTATACATATTTTAAAGTCTTTGTCAGATTGTTCTTTAAAATGTTACCTGAAATGACTTCATGTACTAATGATTGTTTGGGCAGTTTTTCTAAGCCATTTTCCTCTATTTCATCTTTATGAGGTGGGTTTTGTCTATCCTTCCCTTTTCCTCCCCTTTTCTTTCCTTCTCTGCTCATTCCTCCTGCCTTAGAGCAAGTCTTCTACAAAGCTTATCTCAGCCCCAGCTAGCACAGCCCTAGCCCTGGCTTCACGTCTCCTTTGATGCACGGAACACTTTCCTTGCTGTGGATGCTTAAAGCATGATTTCACTGACCTGATTCAACCCAAAAGTCTATAAAATTAAGTTTTTGTATGAGAGGGTGAAGGGTGGTGATGGGTGGTTTTACTTGGGGGGCTTAGGTCCAACTTCGGGGGAGGCTGCCATCATGGGACTTAATTCTACATCTTTCTGCTCAGCCCCTAGAGATTTCTATTCTGGGTCTTTGCTTGGTCTTGTATTTATATTTTACTCATTCACTTTCACAATGTAATGTACCATTCTTCCTCATCTCTGCTTCGTCAAGAAATTTAGCTCAAGCATGTGACTTAACAGATTTTTGACAATTTAAGTAATTTGAGCAGTCAAGGGTAAAAAAGAACACAGCTGAAGTGTGGGTCCCTTTGATGTACCCCGTCCTTGCCCCTTTCTGGAAACTTGGACTAGCCTCCTTGCAGTCGTAGCCAGGGTTACACTGCTTCCAGCCCCACAGGGCACTGAAAGGATTAGGGCTTTCGAAAGCCATAGTAACATGTGCTCCAGGCACGAAAAATATTGTCCTGATCTCATGGATGTCTTTCCATACTCATCCTAGTTCTGCTTTTCCTCCCAGAATTTCCATTATACAGACACCTTTTTGCAAGTGTTTCCATTCCTTTCCTCTTCCACTTCGTACCTGGTGCCCATAGACTCTGAAATAGCAGGGGAATGACAGTCACCCTTCTGGAGCCTGTGGTTTAAACAAAGCTCTCTTATCACAGATAAACCATGGATCTAGATTACAAAAGGACTGCTTGTAGGGACTGCTAACTGTGGAAGCATTCTCTAGTCTCATAACCTGGGAAACTAGCACTAGTAAAGGGAAGGTTCTTTAAACCAGTCTTAACTTTATAACCAAAATTTATCATCATGATTTTTCTTTCAGTTTAAGTACAACAAACTTTAGAATCAGTGTTGCCATCATATTACATTCAAATCTATTGAAATATTCTCAATGCCAAATAAACTTTGCTGCCTTTTCTCTTTAGAACCTATAATTCTGTGGGGTTTCAAATATATATATGCCTATAACCTTTTAAATGTAACCATCTGGGGATGAAAGGGCTGGATTGAAGGAAAATGTTTATATAAACTTTATAGTCTTGACAACCTCTGATTTTGTTGAGTTTTATTAGAAAGACAAAATAAGACATGTGCTATGTCTTAAAAATTATATTTTGAACCTGATTTCTTAGTATGAAGTTCTAAATTTTCAAGTGTAAGAACTAAAACATTAAAACTTCTAGATAATATCAGGATAGAACATCTCTATGACCTTAGGACACAAAATAAACACTAATGATTAAAGAAACAATAGATAAAGTAGATTTGTTAAAATTAAAAACTTAGATTCAACAAAGGACACTTAAAAAAAATAAGTATACAAGTTACAGAATGGGAAAAAATTTTTACTACTTGTTTATCTATCTGACAAAAGACCTGTATCCTGGGCTGGCTGAGTGGCACATTGGTTAAGAGCTGGCTTGGGATGCCAGAGTGTCCCTGTTCGGATCCCACATATGAGGGCCAGTGACGCTGCCCTCTACAGCTAAGATGCTGAACAACAGCTCAACCTGGAGCT
>NW_017731381.1:1202321-1207787 GCF_001890085.2 Hipposideros armiger
CAACGTCCTCCACAACTAGACTGAAGAACAAAATGACAGCAACTTGTCTGTTCCCCTTCCCCCAATTCCCCAGCACTGTTCCCATCCCCCCAATTCGCCAGTAAAAAAAAAAAAATCTTTAAAAAAAAAAAACTATACTGATGATAGCAATCAGATTAAAGGGTCAGTAGTTGCTTAGTTGGTGATTAACTCTGAAGGGGCATGAGGGAACTTTCCGGAATGATAAAAATATTCTCTGTCTTGATGGGTGGGTGTAGTGAATCAAAACTGATCAAAATGTACTCTTAAATATGTATAACATAAAAGCTTTTAAAGACTTAATTCAGAATAAGAGGTGAATAGAAAGTACTGGAAGAAAGTAACACTACTTATATCTGAAAAAGGATTTTAATAAAAAGACTATAAATTCTCTACAAATCAATAACAAAAACAAATATATTTTTAAATGGGCATGTGTAGAAAGTTGGTTGAATTTTCTCTCTAAACATGGTATAAATATTAATATATAGGGCCAGTTTGTTGCATCTTTTGTTTAAATGATACATGTTTGGAGTTTAGAATGCCATTCACTTCCTCTTTGGGGTTCTACACAATGGCAAATTCACATAGGTATCATCAGCTAAGTGAGAAGTAAAGAGCCACTTAAGAACATTAGCAGATGTCATCATCCCCCAGTACAAACCTTGGAGAAAGGATTAGGGAACAGGATTAGCTCATCTCCCACTTTGCTATCCTGAAACCAGATCCTGACCCCACTTACCTACTTTGCTTAATGGGTAAGCAGTTATATTAGAAAGAGAAAGAAAATACGGTGGGTCTACTAATTTAAAAAAAGTCACCCCGGGGCAGCTGGTTGGCTCAGTTGGTTAGAGCATGGTGGTCGTTAACACCCAAGGTTGCCGGTTCGAATACCACATGGGCCAGTGAGCTGCGCCCTCCATAACTAGATCGAAAACAGCGACTTAACTTAGAGCTGATGGGTCCTGGAAAAACACACTCTTCCCCAATAAAGTTTAAAAAAAGAAAAAGCCACCCAAAGAATGTTGTATATAACTAATCAAATTTGACTCTTACCCATTACAGAGGGTTGACTGAGTAGGGAAGTGGACACCTTGTTTTACTGAGATGGTTTTGATGAAGACCTTGCCTGGAAGACCCAAATGAATATTTTATTTTCTAGAAGTAGTCTGAGAAAGCTTGTTCAAGTGCATTTTACTCTGTGGATTTTGTTCAGGGAAGCGGAAAGCAGCAGGGATAAGCATACTCCCTGGAGGCCAGCCCTCCCCTGCTAGACCCAGACAAGGTGGCTTCTGCACCCACCCCCCACCTCCATCTCTGTGTCCTTATTGAGAGAATCCTGGATTCTTGTGCCAGGAGCCCAGCCAGCCTGTGAAGAAAAGTTGGTCTTTGTGGTATCCTCTGTGAATGAATTATTTGTTGGGTTTTCTAAACGTTGTTTCAGTGGCATGACTAAGGGACCGAGGAAATATAATTTTATGGGACTTGGAAGAATCAGAGTCGAGGCTTGGTAGATCCTGTGCCTTAGAGAAGAGCAAGCCCAGTCCTGAGCGGAGACTGTCCTGCTTAAGAGACGAGCCTTTCGTGTCCTTTTTCTCCCCCCCTCTTTCTCTGCTCGTCTCATTTCATTTCATCTCTTCATCTCTGTCTGTGTAAGAACCATTGCCATGGAGATGTATTACTAACTTGTACATGAGGACAACTTGTATCACACCTTTTCTTATTCACACTCTTAAATGTCAAAATGTATTTAGAAAAATCAGTGATAGATTTTCAGCTTCCCATTGTCAGGAACCAGAACTTAGGTATTTCTTCTGTAGCACCGACTATTAAATCACCCACCCACAACCACATGCAGTTCCTGAACCTCTTGTTCTGTAGCCAAGCAAGTAGTACCGCTCGTCCACACACAGCTGTGGGAGAGTGCCGATGGCCCCTTAGCATGCCCGGGTAAGCTCCATTTCTGAGTGCTCGTTACAAGTAGGAGCCATGTCTTGCCCTGTGTACCCCACACTCCTGCATGCTCAGAAGGCCAGTTATCTTGACCCCAGTTCTTCTGCCTTGAGGACCACATGTCCATGTCAGAGGCGGGACCCAGGCATATGTGGGTAGAAATCCTTACGCATCTCTTGTGGCAGGGCGGGGGAATTAAGAGCAGTGAGTGATTCTTGGGTTCTTAAATTCCATTCCTGTGTTCATGTCATATAGTCTGTTTTAGGCCTTGTAATAATATCCCTGGCCCTCTTAGATTTTTTGGACTTTTTTTCCTTCCTTACCTTGCTCACGTATTATCAGTCCTTGCTAGCAGAAATTTTCCATCACTGTTGGTTACATTCAGTCTTTTTCACACCCTTTTAAAAACCTTTAATTGGCTTTCAAATCAATTTTTAAACCTTCCACCCAAAGCTCTAATGTTTTTTGTTTCTTTGTTTTTAGTTTTCAGTAGTGAAAGAGCAGTTTATTAGAAGTGAAAGTAGACTCCAAAGAGATGGGAGTGGGCCTGAGTACACAGGAGTGGCTCAAAAAAGACCTCTAATGTTTTTAAAAACAAACTTCCCAGTAACATTGATTCCCTCTGTCTAATCAAGAAATGCACAAGTTAGAGAATGGTGAATAATTACGGCTGTTCCTGGAAGCCACTGTGTTCCTTCAGAATTAACATGTTGTAATCTTTGGTTCTGCTTTCTTTTTTTTTTTTTTTNGGGACGGGGGGACGGGGAGCAGGGAATAATACCAGATTTGTGTTTGAGAAACCTGTGACACATTGATCATTCTGACTGCTGCTCTGTGGAGACTGGATTGGACACAAACAAGAAATAGGGGGACCAGTAGGAGGCTGTTGTTCTCCAGGCAAGAAGTGGTGATGATCTAAACAAGATGATGGCAGTGGGCATGGAGAGAGGTGAACAGATTGCAAATTGATGTATCTATGTACGCTTACAGGCAGGATTAGAGATGACTGTAGGAGGGTCTCTGGGGGTAGTGATCCTTGTTAGGAAAGCCAGGTGGAGTACCTCAGGGGCGGAGACGTACTCCATTTATTGCACACAGTATCCAGGTAACTCCTGTGCATCATAGGGATTTGTGCAGTTTTCCGGATGATGGTTATGTCAGTGAACCTACAAGCCACCCAGATGTAGGCCCTGCGTAGAACCTTGTGCCCAGGACAGAATGGCTGACTCCAGACAGCTGGGTTGGGATCCTAAGAGTCATGGAGATGGTTAAAGGCTTGGCAAGTGGTACTGTTGAGGGAAAAAGAAATGTGATTTCTTCAGCTTTCTGCCAGTCCCCCTTGGCCCTTTCCCACGCAGCAGAAGAGTGAGCTCTCCAGAGGCTGGAGTTGGACGGTGCTTGGAGTAGTTTCTAACTGCACTGCCAGCAGGAGAAGCATCCTCTTTCTAGATAAAAATAAGTACAAGCGTTAGGGGTTTTATTTTCAATAAAACACTTCAAATACACAAGAAGAGATAATAATATAACGAATACTCACGCCCACCATCTGAATGTGTCAGACGTTAACATCGTGTCCTATTCAATTCCTTCGTTTCGTAGAAAGTATTCTGATATGAACACAGTTGAAGCCCTGCTGTGTGTACCATTTGCCTTGCTCCCTGGAGATTACTTAATGAACTTAATGTTTTCATTCTCGTGTGTGTTTTGTATTTTTATAATATATTTATTGTACATAAACAATATGTGGTATTGTTTTACAAGGTTTAATTTTAAATGAGGTATGTTATTGAGATCATACTGCCACGTATTTATTTCACCCAGCTTTGGTTTTGAGATTTTATTATGTTGACATACATTTCTAATTTATGTTTTGTTTGCATTATGGAGTTCTATTATATAAAAAAATTATCCTCTCGTCAAGAGACATTTAGGGTTGTTTATAATATTTTGCTATTATAAACAGTGCTGGAATAAACACGTTTTCCTTGTGTATATGGATGAAAATTTCCCTCAAAGATTCTTTATATTTCCAAATTGTTCTCTAATGTATTCAAACCAGTGTATATCACCACCATTCCCCCCGACAGGGAATAACAAGTTCACTTTCCACATCCTTGCCAACATTTCTGAAGCTCTTCTGCTTTTTACATTTTGATCCACTAGAATGTATTTTTGTGTATGGTATGTATGAGGTTGAGATCTAAGATATTTTTTCCAAATGCATAACCAGTTGTCCCAGGAGTATTTAGTTGTATTACCCCTCTGTCATAGATCAGATTTCTATATGTGTGTCAGACTGTTTCTGGACTCTCTGTCCTATTTGTCTGCTTATCTATTTCTTCATCAGTAATATACTATCTTAACTACTGTAGCTTTGTAGAGTTTTACTATTGAGTAGAACAAGTTTCTTTCATCTCATTCTTCAACATTGTCTTGGCTATTCTTAGCTCTTCGCTGTTTCATATTAATTTTAGATAAATTTATCAAGTTCCAATGAAGACTTGAGATTTTTATTAGAATTGCATTGAATTTGTAGGTTAATAGGGAGAAAATATTAACATTATCTCATTATCTTATTGTCTTCCAGTCCGTGAACGTGTTATATACCTCTCCATTAATTCATGTCTTTGTATATATCCTCTAATATTGTTATTTTCTCTGTAGAGATTTTACACACTTTTTTAAACTTTTTTTTTAGAGGCCATACAGTTTTTAGTGCTGTTGAACGATATTTTTTTCTATTACATTTTTGTTGATTATTACTGGAGTGATAATGCTGCTGATTTTTGAATATTGATCTTGTATCTGACAACATTGCTGAATTCTCATTCTAAAGTGTTGGTGTCTTTCGGGGTTTCCTATATAGATAATTAAATTAACTATAAATGAAGACAATCTTAACTCTTTATTTCAGTTCTTATAACTCATATTTCTTTTGCTAAAGTTTTACTTTTTATTTTAAAAAAACCACAACGGATATATTGAACCCTAACCCTCTCTCCAATAAATAGTTGTGACAGTCAGATATTTGATTAATTTCTGTGCTCGACACTTTCCCACTGGATTTACTTTTCTTGTTGAAACACATCCTTTACTGTTTCTTTAGTGAGGATCCACAGGTGGCAAATTCTCCCTTTGTTTACTGGAAAATTTATTTTCATCCTCATGATCTGCCTTTTCTTAAATAAAGGATGCATCTTTATTATGCATTTATTTATGCTGTTTCTAAGTATAGCTATATTTTTATAGATATTCAGACTAGACTTTCAATCTCAGAACTAATGTATTTTTATTATGGAAATCGCTCAGCCTTTATTTCTTCCACAGCCTCTAGGCCATTCCTTCTTTTTTTTTTTTCTTTTCTTTTATTTATTTATTTATTTATTTATTTAATTTATTGTTTTTAAGATTTTTACTGGGGAATTGGGGGGATGGGAACAGTGCTGGGGAATTGGGGGAAGGGGAACAGACAAGTTGCTGTCATTTTGTTCTTCA
>NW_017731381.1:1216527-1296167 GCF_001890085.2 Hipposideros armiger
GGGCAGTGTCACTGGCCCTCACATGTGGGATCCGAACCGGGGCCCTCTGGCATCCCAAGCGAGTTCTTAACCATCGCGCCACTCGGCCGGCCCTGGTTCTGCTTTCTTGACAGTTCCTTCCGTCAGTCTGTAAATGGTTGTCTTGAATTTAATGAAATTCAGTCCTAGCAGAAAACTGCTGTTGGGTCACAGATTCAGCAGTAAAGCTGTGATGGGGATGTTTATACCCTTTGTGTTGACAGAGTCAGTTTTTGGGACATGCCATGTGGGCTTTTCCCAAGAACATAAACATTTTACAGAATGAAACATAAACATTTTACAGAATGGCAGTGGAAACGGGACAGCATGAGTTCTCATCAAATTAAATGCCCTAAAATTTCTCTTCAGTACTCTATCTTCCTTAAGCTCAAGTTCCTTCTCTTTGGTTCTGAGCTCTAAACTTGGATATTCAAAGTCTGACTTTACCCCACCATCCCTAAGCAGTCCACCTTTGGGGTTGGGTCTTTGCAGGGTGAGAAAGACTGGCAGAAATACGAGACTGCTCGGAGGCTGAAGAAGTGTGTGGACAAGATCCGGAACCAGTATCGAGAAGACTGGAAGTCTAAAGAGATGAAAGTCCGGCAGAGAGCTGTAGCCCTATACTTCATCGACAAGGTGAGTGACCTCCTGTCTCATCGCCTAATGTGTACAGCTTAACAGAGATGTAGGCATTTACTCCCCCGGGACCCCACACTAAGGACTGGAGAGGCGGTGACTGCTCGACACGCATGGTCCTGCTCACCCAGTCTCTGTCCCAGTAAGGAAGATAGAAGTGGAGAGAGAGGCATTTGATGTCTGCTGCTGTCTGAATACAGTCTACCTGATAGGATTTGCATGAATCTGAATGCGCCGGAAATACTATGACATTCTTATTTCTAAAAAGGTGGTTGTACCCCTTAAATAAATCGGTTAAGTGATCTGCTGAAGTATCGCAACTACAGTTTGAAAGACAGTGTTCTGGAGATGAGTTTCTCAGTACTCTTTAGAACAGCCGGTTCTCAACCTTCCTCATGCCGCGACCCCTTAATACAGTTCCTCATGTTGTGGTGACCCCCAACCATAAAATTATTTTCGTGGCTACTCTATAACTGTAATTTTGCTACTGTTCTGAATCGTAATGTAAGTATCTTTTTGTTTTCCGATGGTCTTAGGCAACCCCTGTGAAAGGGTTGTTCGACCCCCAAAGGGGTCGCGACCCACAGGTTGAGAACCGCTGCTTTAGAAGAACAAGATTTCGGGTTTTGGGGGTTTTTTTTCCCCACCAATATTGCATTGCTCGTATTTTAGCACAAATTCTGAATTGTCTCAAAAATTCAACAAAATTAAGAAACGAGCTTTTTGAGTCTGATTGCCCAGACTAGAAATACCCCTTCAGTTGCTGCTTTGTGTTTTAAAATGTCCTTCCTCTCCTCCATCCCCGTGTGAGAGGACAGAGTAGAAAAGCTTGGATTTGTAGTCTAGTACCCCCTGGACTCTCCACACTTCATTTAATAGGAAAGGCAATAATGCAGAGTCCGGAATTCCCAGGCCTTGCAGACTAATGCCCTGTCCCCAAAGAGAACTGCGTTGCCCAGAGATCTGTGAGGGTCAAGCTTCTTCATGCTCATCCTTTTCTCTCTCTTTCTGCCCTCCCCGGACAGCTTGCTCTGAGAGCAGGCAACGAGAAGGAGGAAGGAGAAACAGCGGACACCGTGGGCTGCTGCTCGCTTCGTGTGGAGCACATCAATCTGTACCCAGAGCTGGACGGCCAGGAGTATGTGGTGGAGTTTGACTTCCTTGGGAAAGACTCGATCAGATATTATAACAAAGTCCCTGTTGAGAAACGAGTAAGTTAATGGGGTCTGTTATTGATTGATTGATTGATTGATTGATTGATTTCATTCAACAACCATTTGTTGAGTGCTTTTTATGTGTTTGATGCTTTGTTGGTCACTAGAAAAAAATAACTTGAAAGAAAGGGGAGAGGTATTGTTTGGTGTCCTGTGTACCTCCTTTTAGTCCATGCCCCCCCCCCACCCCCCGGCCCTTGTGCTCCCTTCCTGAAATGGTGGGCCATGTCCCATAGCAGTATTCAACACAGTATGCTGAGAGAGGTTGGCCCTCACAACAAACTCAACATAAGATTCAACCCACCACCTTATTGTAATGATTTAACCATGTTATCCCAGTCATGTAATTTGTTACTTTGTAGCTTTGCTCAACCTCAGCTGATTGAGCGGAAAGGTAGCTGTTTGGTCCTTAGCTCTCTGAGCCTGTAGTTACAGAGTGCTGCAGCCCCAAGGTTCCCCCCACCCCAAAGTATTGGGCTTAAGCCAAGGGGTCCCCAGTAACCCAACCCTTCAGCAGTCTGATGTTGAGTCAGTACAGGTTTTTCTGGCTGTGGAAATGCTCCAGATTAAACAAAGCTAAAGAGACCTGACAATTAAATGAAATACTTCAGGTTGGATTCCACACTGGGGAAGTAAAAAAACATCATTAGGTCAACTGACAAAATTGGAATATGGACAGTAGATTAGATAAAAGTAGGTATTGATATAAATTTATGAAGCCGGTAAGAACCATGTGTATGTAAGGGACTATCTATCTTATGTAAGCACCCACAAATTGTTCAGAGCAAACATTTAATACGTATGCACACACATATATATATATATATATATATACATATAATAGAAGGAGTGAACAGACATGCACGCTGCACAAATGGTAAATGAGGTAAATGTTAATAGTAGAGGAATCTGGTAAAGGATACAGGTGTCTCTTGTGCTTTGTGTTTTCTGTGTGTGTGTGTGTGTGTGTGTGTGTGTGTGTGTGTGTGTGCGCGCACGCGAGCGCATGCGCGGATTTTTTAAACTTGCAAGTATTTCCACAGTCAAGGTTTTAAAAATAGTAATAATTAGGCTGTGCTTATTTCTTTTAGGTTTTTAAGAACTTACAACTATTTATGGAGAACAAACAGCCTGAGGATGATCTTTTTGACAGACTCAATGTGAGTGGACAAAGTGCACTGGGTTGAAGAGGGCTGAGCCAGAGCCTCACAAGCTCCCAAAGGAGAGGTTTGCCTGAGGGTGACTTGGGCTCTCCCTTCAGCCTGGCCTGTGGCGTCCTGTACACTCTTCCTCCCTCGGGGCACACAGTGAATCTGTGGCCAAAGCCCTGAGTCGAGGTAGACAGACCTTGCCACTTAGCCTCCTGCAGAGCCCTGCCCTGGCTGGATGCCAGCCACCTCTACCAGGCACCCGAGACCTGTCCTTGTTAGCTCAGGGAAGATTTTAACAGGGAAAGACAAATTTGCTTTATTGGCCTGCTTAAAATTGAAGTACAGTAATACCTTAGTTTGCAAGCATAATTTGTTCTGGAAACAAACTACTCGTATTGCAAGAAATCACTCGTTTACCATGTTAATATGAATTAGAAATGTTTGCTTGTCCTGCAGAACACTCACAAACCAAGTCACTCGCAATCCAAGGTTTTACTGTACTTCTTAAGGAGGTGTCATGCAACCCTATATCCTGGAATTCTCTTCCCTGGTTTCCTAACTTCCCTCTGGCAGAGCAGTAAACTTGTCAGGGTTGTGATCACACTGGCATTCATGTCCTAGTGCTTGCCAGAAGGGGCAGGGTGGTGTGGCTTTTACCTAAATGCTCTTTGTTGCTTTGTCTCATCCAGACTGCTATTTTAAATAAGCATCTTCAGGATCTCATGGAGGGTTTGACAGCCAAGGTGTTCCGTACATACAATGCCTCCATCACGCTACAACAGCAGCTAAAAGAACTCACAGCCCGTAAGTACTGCTCGGCCAGCCAGGGCCACAGCCTACAGATGCTGTCCGGTGTCCTTGCTCAGCTGAGTCCTAGATCTGTTCCACTGTCTCTCCTTAACACTGATTGGAAATTTTTTCCCTCCTTACCCCCTGATAGAGAGCTAAGGTTTAGTTTGTATAGACGTAAGATCAGAGCTGTTTCCCCCATTCTTACCCCAGCTTCTAGATTCGATTTGGAACACTGACAGAGGCTTTCTCTCTGTTCTGAAAATGCCTTCATTTCGTGTTTTATATGTATGTTATTTAAAAGCTCACAGAGTAAAGACATAGTGCTGTGATGTTCTGTTAAATCAGAGAGAGTAAGGTTGTCATGGTTACTAAAAAATACAGGAGCAAATCCTTTCTTTGAGGTTTCTGTCTTTTTTTTTCTCCCTTTAAGAGTAGTTAGTGTTCTCCTAAAAACTAGCTACGAAGGTATCACCAAGATCCAAAAGGTTTTTTTCCTGGAGTCAAGTCAGTGCTAAATTCCCACTGTTCTCTATAAATAGGTCAAATGGCTTTAGAATATGGTGGGTATGTTGAGCGTCAGTGTTTTAGGATGGGATCAAGTGATACAAGTGCCTTTCCGTCTAGCCGCAGCCATCCAGGGGTCTTAAAAGGTTCCGTTAAATGATTTCCAGAAAACATGTAGCAACCTCGTGAAACCTCTTGAGACCTAAATCCTTTCCACACAGAAATCTTAAACTATGTATTTTGTGTGTAGACGTTTAACTAGAGGAATAGATGTTTTAAACTTTAAAAAAAAAAAAAAAGACACAAGTAAAAATATTCCTTGGTTAACACTTTTTAAAAACAAAAAATACACTGTCTTGAGGTTTTAAATTGTGAAACTTATAGCCCCTTTGTGATACCCTCTTTTTCTGTCCCAATTCTCTATTTTCTTTAGTTTTCGTTGTGTGGGTAGATGGGGGAAGTGGGTACTGTTGACTCAGATTTTGAACTTGTGGCTTGGGGAAACTCGAATTGATCATCTGAGTGAGATGAGGGCCAGTAAAATAATGAGGATACTGGGGTAGGCACATTGTGTATTCTCTCATTACACAAACAGACTCTTAACTGTCATGTTTCTTTCTTTACAGCGGATGAGAACATCCCAGCAAAGATCCTATCTTATAACCGTGCCAACCGAGCTGTTGCAATTCTTTGTAACCATCAGAGGGCACCACCAAAAACTTTTGAGAAGTCCATGATGAATTTGCAATCTAAGGTATCTTGGATTTGGGTGGTGGGGGTAGCGCAGTGAAGGGAACCATGTATGCTGTGGGCAGATACTCTGAAAACGAGAAGAATTTATAACCCAGCCTTCTGAGCTGGATATCAGAAGGCCAGTTCCGGGTCTGTTCTGAAAGAAAGGTCTATGCTAAAGATAAACAAATGGAACTATGACAGTGGTTCTCCCTGATCAAGATACTAAATATCAGGCACTAAATCTAAATGTTCAGGAGGTTTTCATTCTGTGGACTGAAGTTCTACATTGGCCACTTCCCATTTCGAAAAGCTGATTTGATGTACCCTCCTTGAAACATTGCTAGTTGTTGTCTTCATTATACATTAGGAAAGTGGATATAAAGAGAATCTTCACAGTTGCTTGCCACAGCCCACAAATACAGCTATTTCCAAATTAGATTGTTTCAAATTGAAAAGATGAGGAAATAATGATATTTAATTCCCCCAAATCCTAGCACAACTATTTTCACTTTTACACATTCCACATGAATCATATTTTTATAAAGCTCATCATCAAACATCTGTTGAATACTGACTGTGTGCTGGAGTTGCTGCCCTAGAGGGAGAGACCGACGTGCAAACAAGTCGATGCTGTTGCTCTTCCCTGTGCCTCTCCTCCCTCTGACTCTGCCTGGCACTGAGCTTTTAAGCCACGAGGCACTTAAACATTTGGTGATGGTCGTTTTTATGGGAGCAATGGCTACGGAACCAGTCCCCTTTAATGTACTAACCCACATTGAGAATTTGCAGGTACTTCATTACAGAACAGACACACAGCGTTAAAACGGAAAGCAGTTATCTTCAAATACACTTACCAAATGTATTTTAAAGTATGATATAGTAATAAATGTTCTTCCTTATTAACTTACCGTAAGATCTGAAGGTGGGTCTAATAACCTCTGTAAATTGCAAGGTAGTAATAAATATAAATGATACTTCAAGATTTCTGCAACAGTTATAATATGACATGGAAACATCCGTACTATCTGTTGGTGATAAAATCATAGGTACTTCTGACACTACTGTGGCTTGTTGCCCACATTCATAACTGAAGGAGAAATGATAAATTTCAACTAGAGGGTAATGAAAGTACAAATGCGAATCTTTCCCACCCACACTCACGGAATTCTGTACTTGGACACCTGAAGTTTAAAAACTGTGTAAAGTGAGGCTACATGCACAAGCTCGGGCCTGTGTTGAAATTTTGTTCTGTTAAAGTTTCTTCAACATAAATACCCAGGAGTAGAACATCTGGGTAAAAAAACACACATACCCTATAATTCCTGCTCCAGATGCCAGCTGGCTTTCCTGAAGGGATGCACACGTCCACAGTAAATGCAGAGATGCCCACAGAGCTCTCAAATCCTTGGGCCATGTGGTTGGCGGCAGAGAGCCCTACAGACCGCCCCTCCTGGCAGGTCCCATTGCCGCCACTCTGTTAAATGGCGGCCACCTGTTGTGGTGCACTCCTCTCATGTTGTTCTAAGCCAGAAATAAAAGTGTGAATATTCAGGTGGTGGTTGCCTAATTCAGGAGACCCCTCCCTGGAGCATGAGGAGGTCTTTTGTCGACCTCACTCTGGAACCACTGTTGGAGCAGCCCAGCCTGCCTGCCAGCCGAGCCCTCCAAGCCCAGGAACCCTCTCCTGTGTGCCCACAAAGCAAACACACGCCCGTGTTTGCCAAGTGAATCAATGGAGCCTTTGATGCTTTGAGAGAATTTGACATAGCCTGCCAATTTAGCATTCGCAGAAATGGTTAAAAGATTGTGGTTTGTTGTATTTCTAGCCTAAGAAGAATCTGGCTAGTGGTGTCTGTGATGCTTTTGTGTATAGAATCGGTTCCTTCAGCTTGCCTTTGGACAACATAGATGTTGGAAGTAAGCCATTCGTAGTAAAAGCATTTAATGATTGTCTCACAATGGCAGCCTCTGTTTCCAATCTTGGGCTGTGCATGTGTCTAACAGACAATTCTAGGCTCCAAGCAACAGCCCGGTACTTGTGAGTCAGGCATGTATTTACTCTGCAGAGGTCCCCATGACCTCACCACTTAGCAAGGTGCTAGCCGGCCCGGCTGCTCCTGCCCTCCAGCAGCGTGAGCTCACTGGTTTGGACCCTAGTTCCCTGGTGGTGCCTGCTGCTGTCCGTAAGCAGGCACTAAGAAGGACTTAGGTTCTAGCAAGCAAGAAAGGCTGGAACTGCCCTTGTCTCTTTCTTTATAGACTGGAACTCCATGAGATTTATTTGGAAAAAGAGCTTCACAGCTAAAAATGTTTCCAAACCTCTATTTTTGAGGATAACTACTTTAATTTTCTTCCCATCTCAGCTCCCTCTCCTTTTGAGAACAACGCCAAAGCCAGGCCATGCCATGTGTTGGCTTGGAACAGACTGACTTTCTAATTGCTATTTTTTAGTCCCTTGGATATTTTCTTCTGTGCATCCTTTTCTCTTAAGCTGTCACCCTCTTCCCAGAGTGCTGGCAGACTCCGAGGAGTGAGCTGGGCTCAGTAGATGCAAGGATCCTGTCTCAGCTAGCTTCATAAAGAGTGTCTTTTGCAGTATTCTTGGAATGAAGGTTACAGCCTGGCTCAGTTTCCATTTGATAGACAGCTCTCATTTGTAGCCCTCTTCCCAGGTGTCTAAGGCCAGAGTGATCTGTGAAAGATTAGCACCCACTTGCCCAGTCCCAGCGGGTTGTTTTCCCTGAGCATCTGGATTAATGGGGCCTTGGTTCACTGCCTATAGAACATTCTTTCTTGATGGGTCATGGAAGAACATAAATGGCCAAATAGCTGAATTCAACTGTTACTGTGCATCTACCCTGCTTTCATGAAGCCAGCCCTGGTGTTTTTACCCTGCAAATGGCCTAGAGAGACGGCCTACGTGGCGGAACAATGTCTAGGCTTCACCTTCTCTGATGTAGCCCTTCTTTTCTTCTCTCTGGGCTTTTATTCCTAAAGCTTATTAATGTTTTTCCTCACCCAGATTGATGCCAAGAAGGAACAGCTAGCAGATGCCCGGAGAGACCTGAAAAGTGCTAAAGCTGATGCCAAGGTCATGAAGGATGCAAAGACCAAGAAGTATGTGCCTGGTGGTGTGTAAAGCTGGGGGTCGGTAGAGAGAAAAAAGCATGTGTAGGGCCCCTGGGGCCCCAGCTTTCTTAGGCTTTCTGAGTGATGTCTCTTAGAAATCTCTGTACTTAGGGCTTTTCTGCTTTTCCTGCCCCCTAAGTGGCAGGGTGGGGTTGCAGTGCTCTTGTCCAGAGGCCAGGCCTGCTTCTTGATAATATCCATTGTCCCAGGGTGGTAGAGTCAAAGAAGAAGGCTGTGCAGAGACTGGAGGAGCAGTTGATGAAGCTCGAAGTTCAGGCCACAGACCGAGAAGAGAATAAACAAATTGCTTTGGGAACCTCCAAACTCAATTATCTGGACCCAAGGATTTCAGTGGCTTGGTAAGCAATGAGCCCTTTGCTGCTGGCTTGAGAAGGGTGGTAGGGGCTGTGAGAACACTGTCAGCCTTCCCAGGCCGTTCCTGCACCGCACACTTTCAGTCTTTGGGAAACCTCTGCCAGAATCCTGTGCATGCTATGCTGCAGATGCATTGGAACATCCTGGGTGGTCCTGAATTCTCAGTGCTATTACACTGCCTTCGCGTGTGTTGATGTTTGTTTTTAAAAAGGCAGGTGCAGTCCCCATTCCCCATCCCTTTGGAACTTTAGGACAAGAGTGAAAACTTAGCCCGTATTGAAGGAAAAGTATAAGAGTCCCTCACTTTAACAAAGCTTTCCAATGAAATTTTTTACAAGTGAAGAAACGTAGGAACAAGGAGAAAAAACAAAAATGAGAACACAAATCTAAGCAACCCACACAAAGAGTTAGAGGGACCTTTTAACCAAGGCAGACAACTTCTCTATTGTTTGCTCACTCCCCGTCCCCCCCCATTCATGAATTAATATCCAAAATAAGTGGCCTTTTTGAAGATGCTTATTAGTTACCTTGAGTTGCTGAGTTCTGAGCTTAGGTGGACGAAGCATCCCGAACCATCTCTGGCACCTGCTCCTCTGGGCCAAGGTTTCCACCCCACTCTTGTTCCCTGTCTACTCTTTTTGCTGTTTGGTGCTAGAGGATTGATTAGTTTGAAAGGCACTATGGACTCTGGAGCCAGACTGCTTGGGTTGGTTTCAGCTCCATGCTCACTAGCTGCATGAGAACGTAAGCAAATTAATTACTTAACTGCTCTGTCTTCGTTTTTTCATCTTTTTCATTTGTACCTCTTAGTAGCACCTACTTTAGAGGTCACTGTCAAGATTAAATGAGTTGAGCACATGAATGAATTCTCATTCTCACCAGATGGGAGTGAAGGAGAAGGCAGCACATCCAAGCCCCTGCCCTAGGTCTGGGCCATTGCTCCCCGAGACACTAAATCCCCCTTCTCTCTCTTTTGTTTGCAGGTGCAAGAAATGGGGGGTCCCAATTGAGAAAATTTACAACAAAACCCAGCGAGAGAAGTTTGCCTGGGCCATCGACATGGCTGACGAGGACTATGAGTTCTAGCCAGCCTGGAGGGGCAGCGTTCGGTGAAAAGGAACAGTGTGGTTTGCAGAAGATGGATAAACTGTGAGCCTCGCTTGCCCTCACACCTGAGGGAGAGAGGCGGCAAGTCTTAACAAACCAACATCTTTGAGAAAAGATAAACCTGAAGATATTATAAGGGAGAGCTGAGCCAGTTGTCCTATGGACAACTTATTTAAAAATATTTCAGATATCAAAATTCTAGCTGTATGATTTGTTTTGAATTTTGTTTTTATTTTCAAGAGGGCAAGTGGATGGGAATTTGTCAGAGATCTGCCAGGCAAATTCACTGTTTCACTGAAGCATTTGGATTCTCTTAGCTACTGTATATGAAGTCCGATTATATTGGTGCGTTTTTACAGTTAGGGTTTTGCAATAACTTCTATATTTTAATAGAAATGAATCCCTAAACTCCCTTCCCTCTCCCCCATTTCAGGAATTAAAAATTAAGTAGAACAAAAACCCAGCGCACCTGTTAGAGTTGTCACTATCTATTGTCATGGGAACCAGTTTTCATTAAACTTGAAGCAGTTGTGACATCGGCAGTGTTTTGGTTCAGACACCTATTCACAGAAAAGCATGATGGGAAAATATTTCCTGACTTGAGTGTTCCTTTTTAAATGTGAATTTTTATTTCTTTTTAATTATTTTAAAATATTTAAACCTTTTTCTTGATCTTAAAGATCGTGTAGATTGGGGTTGGGGAGGGATGCGGGGTGAGTGAGTCTAAGAATAATGAAATAATCAGTGACTGAAGCCATTTTCCCATCATCCTTTGTTCTGAGCATTCTCTGTACCCTTTCAGATATCCATCTCTTTCATTTTAAAACCCAGTCTTTCACTTGAAAGATTTTATTGTATAAAAAGTTCCACAGGTCAATAAATTTAGACGAAAATGAGTATTTGGTCCAAAAAAGAAAAAATAATCAAGATTTTAGGGCTTTTATTTTTTTCTTTTGTAATTGTGTACAAAATGGGGGGAAAAACATAAAAAGCAGAATTTTAATGTGAAAACATTTTTTGCTATAATCATTAGTTTTAGAGGCAATGTTAGTTTAGTGTGTGTGCAGAGTCCATTTCCCACATCTTTCCTCAAGTATCTTCTATTTTTATCATGAATTCCCTTTTAATCAACTGTAGGTTATTTAAAATAAATTCCTACAACCTAACAGAATCTTAGCGTCTGTCTCTTTGTTCCCCAGGGCCCCAGGCTCCGGGGCTGGGACTCGTGTGGGATGTGGTCTGGCTGCTCAGGTCGGCAAGAGTGGCTCCTCCCCAGGAGCCCAGGCTGGGCCTGGAAGGGGCTGCGTCTGTCCTGCTGCTGTGGGCGTGAGTCAGAGGGGAGCCAAAGTCCACATCCTTAGATAAAGGCAGGCCCAGGAAGTGAGGAGGGTGCAGAAAATCAAGAACAGATGGGGGTACGGGAACTGTGTTAGAAGCCTAGTGTGGGTGATGGTTAGGCAGCAAGTATATTTGGGAGGCAGAGTTCGGGAGTGCTTTCCATGTGTGCCAGCCAGACGCAGTAGGGAGCGCCTTTGGGTTTGCTTATGCAGCTAAGCTTAAGTCAGGATGGCAGAAATTCAGGGTACTAAATCAGTTAGCTGGGTCCCAGAAACCCTCTCATTGATTGGTTGGCTGAAAGAGGGCGTGGTCTGTGACCACTTCCCAGGGCTCTGGTACCCAGGCTGGCCTGGGTTCCTACAAAATTTGTTCTTTCCTCATCAAGGTTACAGCCAAATCTGGGATTCAGGTGAAGGGTGAGGTCTCCCGGTAAATAGGGCAGGAAGGCCAGAGTGGTCAGCCATTGGTCACTTAGCCGTACGTCCTCCAGCTTGTTAGCATGTGCAGGTATATTCTGGAAGGAGAGCCATCGCCTGGAGGGTCTCTGAACTCCCTGGGGTTGGGAGCTGGGCTGGTGCTGCGCCCCCTGCAGATGGTCCTGGGGAGTCCTTGACAGCCTTCGTTTCATTGGCCAGTGAGGGAGGTAGCATTCACCCCAAGGAGTAAAGGAGGTTATGTAGCCATCGTTGCTTTGGAGCAAGAGATCTTTGAATTCTGTGGTGGTGTAGCTAGACCACTGAGTGTGAGGAATAGCAACAAAGAGGCCCTTCCATTGCCCAATCGCTAAGCTTTATGGCTGGTGGGTGAGTGACGAGAAAGTGGACCTCAGGTTTGGGATTTAAGCAGGATTTGCCACAACTAGGGGACAAACCTTGGTCCACAACTAGAAATCAGGGACAGGAGGCCTTGTAGGCAGAACATTTTATTAACAAGCAGGAACTTGTGTCTACTGTTTCCAGCAAGGATCTTCCTACAAGTCTGAGGGCAGGTGCAGGGCAACTAGATGTTGGTCAAGCAAGAGTGTTGTGAAGGGCATCCTGGATGGTGGCGGCAGGCCTCGGAGAGGAAACCAGAGAATGGGAAGCTGACCTGCCCAGGGGGCATGAGGGGAGAGGCCGGACAGGTAGGTGAGGGCCAGATAGGAAGGGCCCTGAAGGATGCTTGAGCGTGGAGTCAGGACCCACCCCCTTGCCTATTCATCCAATAGGACGGTTCCCTTCCAGTCATGTCCAGGAGCTGAGGCCAGATGTGCAGGGGCTGAATAACTCTCCTGTCAGGCCTTTCTATGATGCGTGAGTCCCACTGTGGGCAAAGGGAGACAGCGCCAGACATCCGGATGCTTTCTTGGCTCCTCTCCCGCAGCCCGCAACAACTGGTCAGCAGGGCTCGTCCGTTCTACCTGTTAAATCTGCCTCAGGCCTTGGCCACATTTAAAACATGAAGAAAGAAAACAACTCCCAGCCCTTCCCAGCCACCACCCCCTCCCTTTCCATTTCACAAACGAGCACCTGGAATGAGTCACTGACACCACCCGGTCATTCCCCCACGCACTGCAACTGGCTTCTGTGGCATCTTGCCCACAATTGCCCCTCTGTTCTGACCACATTGCAGCAATGAGGGCGTGACCAAACCAGGAAATGGGCTTTGCATTCTGCATCCTACTCAAGCTCTTTTTGGCTCTGGGTACGTGACCACTCCTCTCCCTGACAGCTCTATGGGAGTCTATTTTACATGTTAAAAATCCACCCATTTCAAGCATATGATAAATTTCAGTAACTACTGAGTGGTGCAGCCATCACCATAAATCAGTTAATAGAACATCATCTGCCCAGTAAGATTTCCTCATTAACTTACAAGTTAATCCCCATCCCCACCTCCAGCCTTCACTAGACTCTCACTTAAACGAAATCATACGGTATGAGGTGTGAAAAAAATATGGTGAATGTTTAAAGTTTTATTGGCATTAATCCCCCTCAAAATACTCCCCCTCGCTTCGAACACACCCCACCGTTCTTGCCACTTTCTGAAGCAGTGCTGGAAGTCCTCTTTCGTGAGTGTCTTTAGTTGTGCTGTTGTGGCTGCCTCGATGTCCTGTATCATTTTGACTTTGGGGAAGAGCCAGCAGTAGCACAGTGCCAGATCCGGTGGATGAGGACACACTAATATTTTTCTTTGACAGAAACTGCCGTACCGAAGCGATGAGTGACACGGAGCGTTGTCATGATGGAGGATGAAGTAAAGACATGAAAGAGGACTTCCAGAACTGCTTCAGAAAGTGGCAGGAATGATGCAATAAGTGTGTTTGAAGTGAGGGGGAGTATTTTGAGGGGGATTAATGGCAATGTGGCTTTCACTGTAATACATTTTTAAAATTTAAACATTCACCATATCTTTTGATCACACCTTGTATGTAACCACCTCCCTTCTTAAAGCACTTCTCTCAGGCTTCCACGGTGCCACCTTCTGGTTTTACTCCTATATCAGGCTGTTGCTTCTCAATTATCTCCTCCCAGGTCCTTAATTGCCATGGTGAACGGTCGGATTTCATTCATACCCGAACATGACAACTCCCATATCTCTATCACCAGGCTAGACCCCTTTCTTGAGTTGCAGACATAAACTGCCAACTACATCTCTGCAGGGGATGTCCACGAACTACTGAGTCTCAAACCTCTGGAGCTGAGCTTAGAACCTAGTTCTGCACGCCCACTGGGCTGAGTTTCACATCTCAGTGAGCCGGCACCAGCATCCACTCTCGTCCCGCAAGTGGAACCTAGGGTAGCCATAATCCTCTCCTCCTCCTCACTTGCACATCCAGTAAATTACTGACTCACATCACCCCCGAAATACCATATATACCCCAGAATAGAGGTATTTTCCCACAGGAAACTTAAATTTTTGTTTTCTTCTGAAAAAAGGAAGTTTACTTATATTTTGGCTCTTAAAAAATCCCTCATATAATGGGATGTTCTCTCAACTTGTTTGAAACCAAAAAGCACTTTTTGGAGAAAACATATTACCCTGAAATGACCTCAGTCAAGCTAGTTTTGGATGACTATAAGTAGTTCCCTGACAAAATCGGTAAACAGGGAGGCAAAGAAATTTACCACAGACTTAGTAATTTTTTCACAATCCCAAGTATTACATATAAACAAGCCTCTTAACGATCACTTTAAATAGCAATAGTGTTGTTGTTTTTTAGGTTTGATAATGATACTACAGTTATGTATATATATTTTTAAAGACTCTTAGAAAAACTGAAATATTTATGGATAACATTAAAGATTTGTGTCAATATGGAAGGGGTCAGTGGGTCACCCCAACCACTGAATACTAATATACATATGGGAGAATTGAAAAGAAACCTGTTGTAATGTTATACAAAAACATGTATTCATGCTTAGGTCTAAATATCTAGTAATAGCCTCACATACTGATTTAAAAAGTATTTTTCCTCAGCAACATGGATGAATCTCGAAAACAACATACTGAACTTAGGCACAATGGTACACTCTCCATGATTTCATTTACAGTAAAACCTTGGGTTTCGAGTAACTTGGTTTGCGAGAGTTCCATAAGACGAGCAAACATTTCTAATACATTTTAACTGGGTAAACGAGCGATGTCTTGCAATATGAGTAATCTGTTTCCGGAATGAATTATGCTTGCAAACCACGGTATTACTGTATATGAAATTCTAGACTAGGCAAAACTAACCTGTAGTGATGGAAAGTGGATTAGGGATTGCCGGATAGGGGTAGAGAAGATGGATTGCAAAGGGGCACCAAGAAACTTTGCGGGGTGATGGAAATGTTGTATATCCTGAATGGGTGTAGGTTATATGAGGGCATACGTTTGTCAGAGCTCACCAAACTTGATACTTCAAACGGGTGCATTTTATTATATGTAAACTATCCATCAATAAAGTTGATTTTTCCAAAGCGCCCTCTCTCAAACAACTTAGGAGGCAGTGAAGGTAATGTGCTTTCAGAAATAATATATTAGGTGACTCAGAAAGCGGCTCTAATGATGACAACTACAGAGAAATCAAAGATTCATGTAAAGCGTTTGAACATGACTTCTGGAAAGGTGAGAGTGGGGAAAAAAATCAATATTCATAAATTAATATATTGTTTCAAATAATATGTGATTGAAAATATGTATGTGTAACTAAATAAACTGTTATATGTGGACATTTGAATCACGCATCTCTAAAAATGTTTATATTTTAGTTGCAAAAAAAGCCACAACACCTGGAGTGACCTTATTGCGAAAACGAGTGATTGCCTTATATTTGGAGCTGCCATCTCTTGAGGCATATACACTCTCTCTCTCTTTGCTCTATCCCCACAGCCACCAAAGGTCTAGGTAAGGCCAGGGGTCCCTTCTCAGGGCTCCAGGGGCCCTTATCACACTGAATCATCTTCTGTTGGCATTTCTGTATCCACTGCTGGCTTGGGGTACTTGGTCTGATTCATCTCTGCTGTCTTACTGCCATAGAGGAGGCATCAGGAGTGTTTGTTGGAACACAGAAAGAGAAAGTGAGAAAACAGCAGGTCTGTCCTGGCCTGAGCCAGTGGTTACCAATGGCTCTCCCCTTCTCTTCCTTCAGTGAAGCAATTCCATACCCCTGCCAGCTCCCTGAAGAGGTCTGTCTGGAACCCAGCTCTCCTGCCTCTGGGTCCCAGTATAGGGGCTCATCAGCAACAAGGAAGCAGTGTCTGCCGAGAGAGCCGAGTCCCTGTGAGTGGCTGCGCCACGCCTGGTTTTGCCTCGAGTGATAGAAAACATGAGGTTCTCGAGGGGCTGACAGTACATCCCAGGTGAGGAGGAAAGCAGGATGTGACCTCAGACATGTGAGGCCCAGGTAGATATTGGGGCCAGAGATCAAAAGCCTAGACCACAGGTTGTGGGGTGGGGCTCAAGATGCTTTAAGGCACTTATTAAGTACCAGCTGTATGCTGAGGTGCAGATTGGCTGGCGCATAATCTCTTGAGAAGGACTCTTGAGACATCGAACATAAACTACTGACTAAAAATTAAAGAATAGTTTAAAGGAAGGGGACAAAGTTTTATGCATGGATCAAATTAGACACTGCCAGTCTATAAATCTGCCTACCTTCAATTGTGGAAGGGGCTTCACTGAGCTATACTTTTATACCTTCTATATTCACTCAAGGTCATTACGAGGAACTAATGAAAACTGTCAGCGTTTGCTGTTAATTTGTTGAGAACGTTCTCCATTATTTCAGTCAAGTAAGTGTCCATATGAGAAACTTCTTTTATCATTTATCCCCAGGAAAATGGTTCTCCCCCAAGTTATCAGTTGTCAGAATAGTTTTTGCTTTGGCTACCAGGAAGTTCAGCCACATTTGATGTAAACCGATATTCTAGTCTTCCTTTTATCATTGCATATCCCACTTCTATACTACAGTATTTTCGTCCTTTGTTTTAAGTGCCCTAAACTTTTTTCAAAGGGTTGGAAAAGAATCCATTTGTGGTGGGCATAGTGATGTGCCACCTAGATTCCCCTTCAAGGAAGCACTTGTTGCCCCAACTCCTGGGAGAGCTGTCAGCCCCTCAGGGTCACCTCAGCTGTGGAGAGCCATCTGGCTGAGGCAGCCAGCATCCAAGGGCTAATTGAGGTGGGCTCCCTGGGGCTTGGCCTGCATCACAGCTGAGCTGCTCCCTGTACCGCCTTCTGTTTCCTTCCTCTCCCTAAGAACATTCTGCACACTAACCTCTGTCAGAGTCTGCTTCCCAAAGACCCCAACCTGTGACAACATTTAACCAAATAACTAAAAGTAGAAGACATCAGGTAGGGGGATATGGAAAGGGATGAGGATACACAATAAAATGTTTATACTTACATGGGAAGCAACATAGCATTGACTCTGGAGTCAATGCTGCTTAGGCTGCTTAGGTTTGAATCCATCTCTGCCACTTCTTAGCTATGTGTCCATGACCATGTCTCTTAATCTCTTCGTGCCTCAGTTTTTCCCCTGTAAAATGGGGATAAGAAGAGCACTGTTAGTGCTGGAATGAGGAGTAAATGAGCCAATGTGAGGAAAGCAGTTATCTAGGGCTCACTGCATGCTAAGTGCTGTTCTAAGTGTTTGATAAATAAACACCTGTGGGGTCAGGTCCCCAGGACCAGAGGGGCAACTGAACTGGGATTTCTCCCCAGACTCCAGGCAAGGTATTAGGGAAGACTGGACATGTGGAAGCAGGAGTGTTGCTAGAAATAGGCCCAGGCAGGACTAGCCTGGGTGATGTCACAGGCATGTGCCTTGTGTGGGTGCTGGGCTGCTCCCTCCTAGCCAGCGCAGCTGCACACATTGCCAGTGACACCCACATACCCATATATATGCTGAGCTGGGGGAAGCCCATACCAGCCACACCCTCTGTGTGCCCTGCTTTTCCTGAACATCCTTTGGTGGAGGGAGGCACCTGAGGCCTGGGATGCTGGCTCAGAAGTCCCAGAAGGGAATGGGGCCCTGTTTCCTGATGAAGGGCCTGGCAGCAGACTGAAAATATGAGCTCGTGTTGGCAGGGATTTCTGGAGCTCCTGGGGGCCCAGCCTGGAGGCAAAAACACAAGCAAAAGCAAGGAAGCATGGGCTGCATGTTGGGAAGCTCTCAGAAAATAGAAAAACAGATTTTAAAAGTGCATCACAGCCCGCAGGCTGCCCAAGTTGGCACAAGAAGCTCAAGGAGGGCTATCGCACTCGGGAGGGGACCTCCTAGAAAAATGGGCAAAATCAGAAAGACGGGAGGAGCCCCATTCAGCCCCCACCGGTCTTCCTGGCCTCATCACCCGACATGTTCCCCTGCTCTCAGTAAACTCTAGCCGTCTTTCTATTCCTAAACTCACCGAGCTCTTTCTAAACTCACGGAGCTCTTTCTGGCCTCAGGGCCTTTGTACATGCTGTTACCTCTGCCTGGAAAGTACCGTATTTCCCATTTATAAGACTCTCCCGTGTATAAGACGCACCTTAATTTTGGGGCCCGAAATTTGAAAAAAAAAAGTATTACATAAAGTTATTGAACTCAAGTTTTATTCATCATAAAATTCATACAACTCCTCATCGCTGTCAAAACTCCCAACCATTAGCTTGTCCTCATCTGTGTCTGATGACAAATCACCCAATTGCCCTTTGCTCTTCAATCCATATCTTCAATTCCCTCTCTAAATCTGGCCATTTTGCTGACTTGCCTCTCATGGCCTTCTTCTGCCGTGGCGGTTTCAGTAGGGTTTCTTCTTCCCGTAGCCAGTCTTGGATTGTTTTCTCCATCGGAGGAGGACCAAACTTACGTTCAGCAGCACGATTTCCATTCACTTTTGCAAACTGGATCACTTTTAACTTGAATTCAGCACTGTACGAAAATATTTTCTGAGCCATTTCTGGGCAGAATGTGGCAAAACGTAACCTACTGTAATACACCGGTAACAAGTGCGAAACAATGAGCGCAAAGACAACAAGCGCGAAAAAGCGGGAAATGCAAGTTAAAAATCTACAACAATGAGCTCAAAAACAAGCGGGAAATGCAAGTAAAAAAACCCTACAACCACTGTATAAGATGCATCCAGTTTTTAGACCCCAAATTTTTTGAAAATGGGTGCCTCTTATACATGGGGAAATATGGTACTTTCCTTCAACCCACCTCTAATAATTCACCTGGTCATCTACTCACATCCTTTAGGCCTCTGTTGAGTCCTAAAGAGGTCTTCCATGTCTACTAGATCTGAAGTATGGCTCCCTAGTATTTTATCTGATAGCCCTCTGTTCTTTTCCTCTGTAGACTTCATCACAATTGTCCCTGCATAAGAGAGTGTTTATCTGTTTAATGTCTGTGAATTCCTGGAGGCTGGTACAGGGTTTCTCTTGTTCTCCCAACTCATGGCACCAGTGCCTCGCACACGGAAGCTTCAGGGGCTGCAGACAGGGGTAGCACCATTTTAAGCCCAAGCCACACTTTATGAGTGCTCATGTTTTCTGGGTTCCCTGTGCCCAGGCCCCCCCTCCCCCCCCCACCATGCCCAAGGCTTCCTCTCAGCCATCCCAATTAGCCTCCATGCCCACTGACTATTGTCCTACTTAAGCCAGTGGCTCTCTTGTGAGGCAGAAAATGCATGGAGTCAGACACACTTGGGTTCAAATCCCCACTTCTTAGTTTTGTGGCCTTGGGGCAAGTTACAGAACTTATCTGAATCTGTTTCCTCATAAGTAAATTGGGGACAATAATCCCTGATTAGAGGGTAATTATGAGGATCAGGTGTGACCACATATGTAAGCACTGGATCACTGGGCAGGGCATTAGATCAACTTTAGTTCCCTCCCTCCCATTTTAAAGGCCTGTCACTAGGGGGCAGTCCATCTCAGCCACTCCACCTCCGCTCAGGTGGCTGAAACCTCCTAGGACAGGTGAGTCAACTTCAGACTTAATTCTCAGCTCCTTAGGGGCTGCACTTGAGAGGGAATCAAAACACACATGTTACCACAAGATGAAGCAGCCCCAGACACTAGTCACCACCCAGCTGGGTGTGTTGCCTGAGCACAAATTTCCGGAAGCCTGGATCTTTCTCGGGCATCAGCTGGGTGGTCCACTAGGCCTCTCACTCTGAGTTGCAGTAAGTTGTCCTGCTCTGCCTGGCTCAATATCTGTCTGACCGGTTCCACTGTGACCACAGGTGTCTTTCGTTTTGGCGGTTCTTTGTGACAGGCAGCTAGATTGCAGGGGTGAGTCTAGAGAATGGCTTCAGGAAGACAAAAGACTGTGCATTATTCAAATACAGGCATATCTCAGAGATATTACAGGTTCGGTTCCAAATCACCATAATAAAGCCCGTATTGCGACAAAGTGAGTTGTAATCTTTTTGCAGGTGGAGGGTCTTGCTTTCAGTTTGTAAAAAAGACAACACCTGTGAAGCCCAACAAATGAGGCGCACGAAAATGAAGTCAGCCTGTAACCACAAAAAGGCCTTGTGGCTGGAGAATGGGGAGCGCAGGGGAGGTGGTGAGAGATGAAGTAGGAGAGAAAGGAGCCAGACCATACAGGACCTGCCGGGCCACGTAGGGAGTATGCATTTTATGTGCGATGCGAAGTCATGGAGGGTTTGAGGCTGGAGGCAGGGGGCCATGATTAATTTCATTGTAAAGATTAAAGGATGGAGAATGGATACAGGCAAGAGCAAGGAGGGTGAATAGTCTGGGTGAGAAAAGATGGGCCTTGGGCTTGTGGATGGAATGGAGATATCTCAGGGCAGAGCGAACTGGACTTGATGGACTGCTGTTGAGTGTGGGGTTGAGGCAGAGAGAGGAATCAAGTATATCTCCAAGGGTTTTGGCCCAAGCACCTTCGCGTTTAGTGCCATATTCTGAGAAAGTGAAGACTGGGGGAAGAGCAGTTAGAGGAAGACGTGAAATGCCTGTGTTAAGTGGGGACGTGGAGCAGGTCGTGCGATGCAGGGAAGATACAGATTTGACGTTGCGGGTGTCTGGGTTGGGGGTGACAGGTCGTCTTGGGAAAGGGCTCAGGACCCAGCTGAGAGGAAGAGAAGCTTCTGAGGCCGAAAAGCAGCGGCCAGAGAGGAAGGAGGAAAACAAGAGGCCGTGAAAACGAAAGCCCAGGAAAGCACTTACAGGAGGGGCACCGTGATGTAGGACCTGAGCCCATGTCCTGCCTCGTGGACACGGAGCGCGAGGTGAGGCGGGCAGTGGGTTATGCGAGGGTCAGAGACAAAGGCCACTGGGAGCCGCGGGTCTAAAGGCCCTGCAGGGGATGCTCAGATCTAGGGGGACTTCTCCAAGTGACAGGGCCCTCGAAGGCTACCCTGGCCACAGCGGAGGGACAGACGTGGGTCTGCGGCCTGCGGGCCAGCCCTGCGCGGCCAAAGAGGAGGGGCGGACTAGACCGCCTGTCCATCAGAGACCGCCGGCCAATCCGCAGGCGGCCCCGCCCCCGCCCCTCCCCGGAGAGGGCGCGCAGAAGACCCGCCGCCGCCGCCGGTGTGAGGCGGCCCGGCCTGGCTCCCTCCGCCGGGCAGCCCGCCCAGGTAACTGGGTTTGGCTGGCGGGCCCGGGGGACGCTCCGCGTCTTCACCTCTCTACCCGGTTGCTGCGTGGGCGGTGCTCGGGGAGTAGGGGTGAGGAAACGGCTACGACTGGGCCTGTACGGGACAGTGGGCTGGGCGGCCGCCTATGCGTGTGCGACTGACTGCGGGGCCGCCGAGCGGCTACCGCGCGTGACGGGGTCGACTGTGGCCACCCAGATGTGTATGGGGTCGCGTGAGGAAGCTCTGCGTGACGGCGGAACGGGGGCTTGACCGCGAGCGGCACGCGCGCTCCCGCCGCCATTGCGCCCCCACCCGGGGCCTGGCTGGGGGTCGCGGGGCGCAGGCGCGGAGGGCGGCAGGCGGGGGTCCTCCCCACGGGCGCGCGGGCGTCTTTGTTCCCGGCGCGCGGGCCGGGGCGGGGCTTGCAGGACCGCCCCGCCCCCCGCTCAGGCCCCGCCCCGCCCCGTCTCCGCCCGCAGGAGCCGCCGCCGGGGCCCGCTCGCCGGCAGCCTCAGCCTCCGCCGCTGCCGCCAGATCCCACCAGCCGGGCCTGCGTCGCCGCCGCAGCCTCTGCCGCCCCCAGCGTCGGAGCCATGGCAGGCGCTGCGTCCCCCTGCGCCAATGGCTGCGGGCCCGGCGCGCCCTCGGACGCCGAGGTGCTGCACCTTTGCCGCAGCCTCGAGGTGGGCACCGTCATGACTTTGTTCTACTCCAAGAAGTCGCAGCGGCCCGAGCGGAAGACCTTCCAGGTCAAGCTGGAGACGCGGCAGATCACGTGGAGCCGCGGCGCCGACAAGATCGAGGGGGCCAGTAAGTGCGCCCCTTCCCCGGGGCCCGCTGCGCGCGCGGAGGCGGCAGAGATCCGCGCCCTCCTCCCGCGCGCCGCGGCCGCCGAGCGACTTGGACAAACTTTCCGTCCCTCCCTACACCCTCCGGACCCCGCCCCCGCCTCGGCCCCGGTGGTCACCAGGGGTGGGGGGCATCCGGGTCCTCGGTCACCTGACAGGACACCCCCTCCCCCGGCTGGGGGGAGTGTTCTGGCGCTTTGCCCAGAGGCCTAAAAATTCTAGCGAGTTAGAAACCAGCGGGGCAGTCATCGGGTCTCCCACACCCCGGGAGTGGAGTCCACATAGGCGAGGGGAGCCAAGGCAGCGGCCCCCATCCAGCCTCTGAGCCTGGGGTGAGACCCGATGGCTTCCGCTCACCACCTTTTCTCCAAAAAGAGCGGTCTTGGCGAAACTCTGGGACCCCAGGCTGGGCTTTTTATTTGCAAAGGAACCTTTAGGTTCTCTGAGTAGAACTTGGGCAGATGTTGGAGTAGGGCTGGTTTTGGAGCAGAGCCGGGCCTACTCATCTCTCTCTCGGGGAGAAGGAGGAAGGTGGTCCTGTTTGGTTTGGAAAAGTCTGAGAAAAGGCAGTGACTTTCTTTTCCTATTGCAGCTTTTGTCCTGAAGCTGAGTTTTGGAGGTTTGTGTGAGTGGGCAGACACCCAAAGCCAGGGCAGGGACTCTCGGTAAAGATCCAGGTTCCCCTTACCCTTGGAAGCACACCCTCAAAAGTTTGGCCCCAGAAAGGCCAGCCTCAGTGCCTTGGAGTCAAATACTCTTTTCATGAGCGAGCGGCCAGTTTGGGGTCTAGCCCTTTGTGTCCTGTGGCTGTAGGGAGCCAGGAGCAGCTACTCTTGATTTCTTACCTCTTGGCTCTCCCAGGCCTGAGCATGGCTGCTTTTGTGCAGGTCTGAGTTGGGAGGAGAGAGTTAGGGATTCTGAAAAACCCCAGATCTATCAGCGTGTTATTCCACTTAGCGTGTGCCTGTGCTGTGGCCGGATGGGCACCCAGCTCTGCCCTGCATTCCCCCGCCTCCAAGTGTGAGAGATGATGTGTCACAACCCCAGGCTGTAGGTTGCTTCCTGCAGAGACCCCCCCCCCCAAGACAGGTGTTAGAGCCAGGCTCAGAACAAGGCCCATGTGTAGGAGGGCAGTCGGGAAGTGACACCCCCAAGGGAAGGTCCTGCAGACTTCCTTGGTCATGCGTGTAGATGGGTGAGGAGATTGGGAGGAAGGAAGACCTTGTGGTAAGGCAGCCGTCCCCAACTACAAACTCCAGATCTGACACAGCTGCTGACCTTAGAAATGGCAGCTGCCTTCTTCTATGCCCCCATTGGCCCTGCCAGCTATTGCAAGAAAATGTTAGTGATTTGAGAGACTGGATTTCAAAGTGGAGGAAGGACAGACACTGCAGGAAAAGCTGAGATAGTCTTGGGAACATTACCCAGGCATCAGAATCCAGGCACAGCCCCTGTCTTGCTTCTGTGGTGCTCCCTATGCTGTGCTGAATTGGGGGCATTGGCTGGACATTCCCTCGTAGAGATCTCCAGAGTAACATCACAGGCTGCATTTCAAACCATGTGTGTGACCAGCAGGCAGGCAGTGCAGCACAGTGGTGGAAGGCAAGGTTGGCTTTGAGGCCTGATCAGTTGTGTGTCCCCCAGTCAGTTACTTATCTTCTCTGAGCCTTAGTTTTCCTCATCTGCAAAATAGGAATAACATATCTGCTATATGTGGTTGCTCGGGGGTTTAAATGAGAAAATTGACGTACAGCCTCTAGCACAGTGCCTGACCCATGGTAAATGTTTAATTAATGTGAGCTGTCGTTAATAATAATAATAGATTATGACTGCCCTCCTAGACCCTGGATGTGAATGTTGTGGAGGGGGAGTGTGGGTGTAGGAGAGGGTGAGAGTGCAGGAAGGGAGGAGGATGGGAACTGAATTCACATTCACTTAGATCACTACCCGGAAAAGGGGAGGAAATGGGTTTGTTTGTTTTTTTCCCCAACCCGTCTACTTACCACCCACCTACCACATAGAATAATGTATAAAGTAAGTATATGGAGATTTTCACATCTGACGCCTGACTTTCCTCTTACAGTTGGAGCCTGAACAGAAGGAAGGGGTGTGGAGAGGGAAGGGTCTAGTCCATGGTGTCACAGGTCTTTGGGGGATGGAAGCAGGAATGCAGAAGACCTGATGACCCCAGCCCCCAGGGGTGGGTCAGCCAGAGGGGTGCATGTTCAATGATCTTATTAGTTAGCAGGGATTTGAGAGGCCTGCATAGGTAAAGAGTGTAGAAGGGGCTCTGGCCCTTTCATTTTGGAGGCCCGGATTGAAGGAGTCTTGGCAACAAGGCTAGTAGACGCTTGTGTGGAGTTCAGATTGTGCAAATGGAGCCCCCACTGAAGCTGGCCTACTTCCCCATTCATGGGTACGCCTCTTTGGTGGGTTCTGGTCCCTGCAGCCCTGTTGTGCAAGCTCTGAGGAAGGTCGGGCTGCCAGCTGGATCCCCTGCCACCTTGCCTCTTGCCCAGGTGCCTCAGGTGCTTGGCCTTGTCCTGCTGGCCCTGCCAGGGTACCATGCAGTGCCTCTCGCCTGGCCAAAGAGAGCGAGACACTTGTGCTACCCTCATGGTGAACATGGCCCTGAAGGAGAGATGGTGTAGTCCAGGGAAGGTGCACAGCACTGGTGTAAGACCTTGTTTTGGCCTTCCTGTGCCCTCTGGCTTTACCACTCGTGAAGTAGGGCTGACACTTGCTGATTTCTAAGGTCGTAGTTTGGCTTAGAAGAGGGATGGGAAAGTGCCTAGGTACCAGTTGTTGTAGTGGTATGACAGGAACTGCTATTTTTTTTTTCCAGATACTGACATAAGTGAATATAAAGCAATTACAGACTTCCTGCTGAGTGCTACAAAGGCTTTTCATCGTGTGTTCTTGGCTGATCCTCACAAGGACTCCGGGGGGTGGTCCAGTACCATCGCGTTTTACAGATGAGAAAATGGAAATACAGGGAGTGAATTATGTCACGGGTGATAGTGCTGGTGTGGGACAGCCTCAGCTGGACCCAGCTGTCCAGTCATGGCTGGCTGGCCAGTCCCCAGAGGCTCTAAGCCCTGGGGTTGTGCTGTGAGTGGGCCTCAGCCTGTGGCTCCTCCAAGGATTTGTGCTCAGACCGTACAGTACAGACAACCTCAGCCTCCCTAGGCTCTGGCGCCACACTTTTCCTTCTGGTGCCTCTTTGGGGTGAGATGGTTCAGTCCAGGGTCATTGTGGGCAAGGGCCCCGGGTGGACACGGAGGGCTCTGCATGCCAGCCAAGCACACGTGGCGACTTTGGAGCCCTGGGCTCTCTTCTTTGATTCTTCTGTAGATCCTCTTCTAGATGCTAGGGCCCCTCGGGTGGTGAATGAAGACAGGGCCTTACCCTCAGGGAAACTGAAAAAGACAGTTCCAAGCGGTGAGCTTGAGGACAAGGGCTGGGGAGTGGCAGGAGAAAGCAAACCACATGGACGAGGCAGTCAGGCTCAGACAGGAGGTGATGTTGGGACAGCTGTCGGGGACTTTACCCCTGTGGCTGTCAGGCTGGTGAGGAGACAGACCACGAGGCCTGTTCTGAGGGCAGCAGGCAGGGTGTCATCAGGGGTTTTCTTTGTACTGGCCAGCTGTTCCCAGCGGGAGAGGGGCAAGAGCACGTGTCCGGATCTCCAGAGCTAGCCATCCCTGCCTGTGCATTTCCTGTCTGACTGTAGTTTTTTCCAGGGGAAGTCAGACCTCGTAGTGTTTCCTCAACACCTCAGGCTTGCCCTGATGTGTGGGTTTCAGACCAGCCCTGCCAGGCCCCGCGTTCATCTGGGGCTCTCTTTCCTGTGAACCTAGGAAAGGGGCCTGCAGCACAGATGGCTGGAGGAGCTGAGCACGCTCAGCACGGGGGCCCCCACACCTCAGGCTTCTCCGTGTGTGTACGTACACAGATGCGCAGGCTTGAGTCACTGCTTAGCGATCTTGGCCACTAGCATTTGGGGTAGCTCCTCGGAATGAGGGGCCTTTATTTGTTCAATAAATAGTGTTAGAACACCTCCTGTTTGCCCACTGACGGTTCAAAAGATAAATAAGACATGATCTGTGCCATTGGGGAACTCCCAGACCTTGGAGGAGACAGATTTGGGAGCATGTAATTTTAATCCCATGTGTTGCATACCATGATAAAGACCTGTTCGGAGAGTGCTGTGAATGCAGTTACAAGCTCTGCTTAGCGAGCGGGGATTGAGAGGCCAGGTGAGCTGTGAGCTGGGCCTTGAATGATTGGGGAACTGTGGCTGAGGGTTGGGGTGGGGGCCCCTGTGCAGGGGCCTGGAATGTGTTGAGTGTGGTGGAGATGAGGCTGGGACTGGTTGGTGGCAGCTTAGGGAGGCCCCCAGTGTGCCCTGCTCACAGGCTACACTCCGTCCTGTGAGCAGCAACTGTCAGCAGAGGCTACAGCGGGACTGCCTTGCGTGTTTGGGAGAGGCTGAGAAGGGAGCCCAGTGAGCTGCAGTTCGCAGGAGCAAGCTAATGAGCAGGGCAAGGCCGCCTTGCTGTGGGAGATGCGGACGCACTGGTGGGGAGTGGTGGGGCTGGGGCTGGAGGGATGACCGTGCAGCATGCCACAGTTGACCCTCGAATAACATGGGTTTGAACTGTGCTGGCCCACTTACACGTGGATTTTACCAGTAGTTTGGATCCACAATTGGGACTCCATAAACGTGGAGGTCTGCGTGTATGCATTGTTCTAGGCCATTTTGTATAAGGGACCTGAGCATCTGCAGGTCTTGGTATCTGCAGGGGTTCTAGATCGAACACCCCCCCACCCCCGTGGATTCTAAGGGTCGACCGGAGAGTCAAAAGTTGTACATGAATTTTGGACTGCGTGGGGTGAGGTGGGGCAGTGCCCCGTCATTTTTCAAGGGTCAACTAGTTGAGCATTTGGGCTCTGAACTTGGACTTCTTAGATTAAAAATTATGTTCTGCAACTTGCTCTGTGACCTTGAGTATGTGACTTTACCTCCCTGGGCTCCTCATCTATAAAAGGAGGATAGTTACAAACTGCATTTGTCTCAAGGATTTTGTGAGGATTTGACGAGAATCTGTGTAAAGTGCTTCATCTTGAGTGTGACATGGTGTCAGTGCTTAGCCTGTGGGAGCTCTGACAAGGAGGAAGACAAGGTTTAGGGTCCCAGAAGGACCTGAGAGTAGAAGGGCGCAAACACCCCTGTTATATGAGGGGGCTGGTGCCTGGCCACCAAGCCCTTTGATTCAAGAAACAAGGAGGCACACCCATCCTCTCCCTTGAAGCTCTCAGCAGCCCCTCTGTTGTTGGGATTTTTCCCACTGCTGAATTTTGCAGGGTGACGGGGCAGTTGACTGGAAGTAGCTGCTCTGGTGTCATAGGAAGGCGACAGATTGGCCTATTTCTAAGTGCATAGACCACAGAAATGCTATCTGAGCACATTGGTGGGAGAACCCTGTCTTCCAGGAAGTGTGTTAATGCCGCCGCCTCAGTGTGGCAGGGCCTGCCTCTGCCTCTACTGTCACCATCCGTGTCAGTCTCCATTAACTAATGGCATCTCTTCCCACTCTGTGCTCTTTTCCTCTGGGACATGGCTTCAAGGAGGCCAGAAATGGATAATGTCGAAAGGCCTGATATTAGGCGACTTTTTCCCTTCTCCACTCCCTCTCTGAGAACTGGAGATGTCCGTGGGGACTTTGAGGAGAGTTCCAGGAGAAGTGGGGATAGGATAGGAGCAGGGGGATGTGTTGGTGCTCCCTGAGTGCTTTGTTCAGACTAGCAGGGCTCCTGTACTTCCCTGGGGGGACTCTGAGAGCAGCAGGGTGACAGGTGACAAGACTTGAGGCAGAGCAGAGCCAAGGGTGAGGCATGACCTCCAGCAGTGGTTGGTGATTGGGCAGCAGAGTCAGTCAGATTTGGGTTCGAGCCCCAGCTTTTCCTGTGACCTTGGGCAAGTTGCTTTAACCTATCTGAAACTGATCTTTAGCTGTAAAAATAATTCCTTCCTCACAGAGCTGTTATATTAACAATAGTCAAATGAGAGTAAGAGATTTGATGTGACATCAGCACGGCCTTTGGCACTGTGGGCTCTTAATAAGCTTTTGTTTCCTTTGCTCTTACCTTGACTAATGACAAGGCTCCATTTCCACCCCAAGCTTGGCCGCCGTGCTGCCCGGACAGCTTGGGCTGGAAGTTTGTTTCCTACTTGTTTTCTTTGTTCCTTCTCCGAGCCTGTACACAGCAGCCTGGGGCATGAGAAAAATCGGGAATTTGAACGGTGCATTGGAGTTCAGGCAGTATTTTCTCATCTACTGTGTTGTTTGAGCTCCACCACAGCTCCATGAGTTGAAGGTGGGCAGGAGTGAGTAGCCCTCTCTTACAGATGAGGAAACCAAGGCCCCAAGGGCAAGGTCACACAGCACGTTCATGGCAGTGCTGCGACCACAGCCTGGCACTTCTGATTCCCACTACAGTATTCAGTTTATTCTTCCACTCTGGAGAAAATGACAGTGAAATGGACTGTTCTGGAGGAGCAGGGTGGTTGTTGTTTTTTACCGTGGACGTTGTTACCAGACCTCTACGCTTGCCCTCTAGGCTTCTGTTCGTGGACAGACTGGACTGACTCAGTGCTTCCATCTAGAGCCTCTGCTGCCCCATCTTGCTACAGCTCCCTCATCAAGATGCTTTCCCAGGCCCATGGGGTGGGGCGAGGGGCAGGTAGCAGCTGATGTGAGGTGGGGGACGGAAGAGCCTCATCTGACTTGCGCTTACTGGCTCATGACAACAACTGCACCCGAGTCTCTGCCAGGGAACCGGAAACCTGGGGCTCCATGCTCCAGGTGCTCTGAGAAGGGCCTCCCCAGGACCCCTGAAGACAAGCTGACGTGCATGCCTTCATCCTCGTGCGCCTTCGGTTGTGCCTCCTGTTGTGGGCCTAGCTGCTGTTAGGGGTGCTGAACTGGACGGGATTACTCCGACTTCTGACTCGTTCAGTAGGTCTGTAGCCTGGTGTGCTTTCCGTTATCACCATAGCTATTCTTTCCTTAGAAAAGACAAAACCCAGCTCTCTCAGGCCTCTGTGGCATAGTGAACAAGTGAGACACCACTTGTGCTTCCCTGGCTTGGGACGGTGCATATGCTGATGTGCCAAGCACTGTGGAGTCCAGTAGTGAACATAAAGGTTAAGGTAGATGGAGCTAGAAAGGACATAGACAGCCAGAGAGTAAAAGTAATGCTGGGGTCTGGGGAGTGCTGGGAAGGAAACGAGCCAGGCTGCTCTGCCTGGCAGGAGAGAGGAGGGTGTGCTGTGGAAGAGAACGCACGACCCCAAATCTCAGTGGCTGCCGACAACCAAGGCTCATTTCTCCCTTTAGCCACATGTGCGTGTCCATGACGAGCCAGTCCTCTGTCCCTGGAGAATGGCCTCAGTGGCTCTGGGTCCACCCTCTGGTGCAGAGCCTGAACACGGCAAAATGGGCTGGAGAGGGACTCGGAGAAGGGAGCCTGGGAGGAATTAATTTTTGTGACGTGGGCCAGGGTGCGATGAAGCAGAGTACACGGCTACCTGTGTGGGTCACGAGGCTGCTGTGGCTGGGGTCTTTGAAAGAGGTATCTTGTGTTCAGACTTTGATGTATAGCTGTGACCCTGCCTGTCATCTCCCTATATTCACCCCGACACTCGCTGCTCCTGAGCCTCGTCTGTTGTGGCCACAGCTCCTGCTGTCACCCCAGAGTTAAAACCTCTGTCACAGGTCCCTAGCGCTCCTTTGCTGGTGTGCTGGGCCTCAGAGGGAGTGGGGACTGCCCTCAGTCCCCAGAGAAGAGGGAAAGTGGTGTGAGAAGGTGGTGGGCCCTGAATACTTGGTGTTGAGGGAGGGGCAGGAGGGAAGGTGGAGTTAGGTGATTTGGGGGACACTGTGGTCCCAGGAGATGGGGCTCCAAGAGCCTCTGCTCGCCTTCATGGCTCAGTTCTTAATGTTCCCCCTCCCCCACTCCTTGTAGGACTAGTTCCTTTCGAGGTGGTGCTTGGCCAGCCTTTGAGAGGCTGCTGTGGCTGTGTGCCGAGGCACAAGTCCTAGCTGTCCCCACTCGTCACCTCCTAGGAACCGGGCCCATCCTGGGGGAAGCAGGGAGGGCTCCTTTTTATAGCCCACATGTAGGCTTTGTGTATAGGCTCTGCTGCTTCCTTCAGGGCCCTTCCCAGTGTTGGCGGGTGGCCCTGGCTTCAGCGAGACTCAGGATGCAGAATAAACAGGGCGGGACTTTCTCTCGCAGAAGATGGGCATCTCCTTTGCCGAGCCCAGGCCTGGCACAGAAGGCTGGGGTTAGGAAACAAGAAAAGGAGGTGACCCAGTCCTTGATCCTGGGGAGCTTGTGACCTGGGACATGTAGAAAACCATGAGAGCCCAGATCTGGCAGGAGACAGTTGTGCCTAAAGTGCTGTAGGCTGAGCCCGAGGGTCCAGATGCCATCAGCCTCCTCTCTCTAGCAGCCTGTCCTGCCCCGGGGGGCTCCCACCGCTGCTGGCTGGCCTGCCAGCGTTGGTTAGAGGATCTGTGCAAAGGCTGTGAGGGGCCTGGGAGCAAGGCGCGGGCACGGTGAAGAGTGGGTGGTTGGAGCACAGCTCAGGCTCAGGCAGCAAACAGCTGACCAGTCTGGTGAGGGCTTGGGCCACACCAAGTTTGACCGCTTGTTTGTGTGAGATCTAATTCTAACTCAGTTGGGGTGGGATGTGCACTTTGAGGTTGGCTTCCTGTTTTCTTGAACACCTGGGGATATGGCTGAGCTGAAATGGCCTGAGGGAAGTGGTTGTTTAAGGGATGTCCCCAGGTCACAGTGTCCCTGGCTTGGCCCTGCCTGGGGGGGTGTAGGGCATTGACAACACTGGTGGTGTGGGTGTGTGGGGGGGGAATTCACCCCATGGGACTGAGTGACTTCAGCTCAGGCCCAGAGTTCACAGAGTGGCTAACCCTGGGAGAGAGGGGAGCCGTTAGCGGCAGGGCCTAAAGGCTTCTCAGTCCTCTCCGGCAGGAGGTCATCTGGGAGGCGGGGCAGCGACAAGTGGGGGGGTCCCTCTCTGAGGCTCCGCAGACCATGTCCTCATATTCCACCTGTTTGGAAGCGGGGCTCTTCCTGCCCTGTTACTGCCTCCACCCACAGCAGTAATTGAGTGTAAGATGCCTGTGTTCGCTTGTCGGTTCTTAACTGGGACTGTGGCTTTTCTTGGGCGCTCTTGAAGTATCCACCAAGGAGGTTAGAAAGGGGAGTGTATGTCACTTGGTCAGGGATTTTCCTCAGGGTCTCTTGAGGCCAGCAGTGAAATACGTAGAGCGTGCTCTCCAGTGAGAACAGAATGTCTGGTGCCTGGTCTGCTGTCTCGAGGCTGTGCTGGTCCCTGGCCTGAGAACGGGCCCTCATTGGAAGGGTGCGTCTCTGCAGGCTGGGGTGGGAGGCGGCTGTCCTAGGATGTGTGCTAGTGCAGGGGGAGGCAAGACAGCTGTCTTAAGAGGGTAGAAGAGGGAATTCAAATAAAGACAAAGACGGAGCTGGGCTTCCTGGGGAGGGAGGCAGTGAGTGAGCAAGTGAGTTCCCCATCACCTCAGAGTGAGGTCAGAGTCTAGACACGCACTGGGGCCTTGCCTCCCCAGGAAGCAAAAGGACAAGGAGAGTGGCTTAGCGTAGGCTGGCATGGCCCAAAGGGAATGTGGCCAGATGCTGAGGAGAGGCTGGGTCACGCAGCTCTAAAACGGAAGAGGCTAGCCGGGTGTCAGAAGAGGGCGTCTCAGCCAGCAGGCCGCTGACTCGAGGACTCTTTTCATGACTTGGAATGTCTCCAGCCTCCTAGCCCCGTTGACTCTATTGGGGTTTAAGGGCTGGCCCCACAGCTGACTCCCCACCCCAAGAGGGAGCAGGTCGCGCGGTGGCAGTGACACGGAGACCAAAGCGCCAGGGCTGGGGTGGTGAGAAGGCTTGGGGCTCAGTGAGCTCCAGGAGGGGAGGCCTCTGCTATCCCCACACTTGAGCCCCTGTCACTCAGACCCCCAGTCAGGGGCCCCTGTTGTTTCCTTTGGAGAGGGAGGCCCCGAATTTTTCTTTCTTCTCCTAACTCGTCCCATTTCCTGCTAGGCACTGGGGCACTGAAGCTGACAGAGATGGTCCATGCTCTCAAGGAACCTCCACTCCAGTGGAGGGGAGGGTATTGGCCGTCAGTCAAATAGCCTTCAGAGCCACTCATCAGTAAATATGGCTGTGGATAATAAAGCCAATAGGACTTGTTCAAGGATTAGGTGGGGGGGAGGGGTGAGAGAAAAGGAGATGTTAAGAATGATTCTAAAGTTTCTAGTTTATGCGCCTGATTGGAGGTGATGCTGTTAGCTGGCCCAAGAGATGCAAGAGGCCTGGGTTTTGGTGGGAGAAGACAGTTATTTGTTTTTGAGGTGAACATACGCCAAGGTGGAGATGGCAAGTAGGTAGTTGGATTGAAGAGTCTGAAGCTTAGGAGTCGAGGACGGGGCTAGCGCTGTGTTTGTGAATGACCTGTAACGGGAGGCAGTGAGGCTGTGGGAATAGATTGCACTGGCCAGGGAGAAGGCAGAGCATCAGGAGAGGAGAGGACCTTGCCTGGGCCTTGGGGGCCTATGTGTAGTGGGGATAGGCCTGGAGCCCAAGGAGCAACAGGACAACCAGGAGAGCTTGTGAGGAAGAAGTCAAGGTCAGAGCTTCAGCAGGAGGGAGGGTGTGGTCAACCTTGTTGACTGCTCTGAGGGGCAGGAAAGAGGATAAAAAGTAACTTACGCTCATTCTGGTTCTCCAGGTGGCCTGAGTATACTGTGGGGGGCGCCTCATCGGGCCTTTCTAGGTCCTGAACACCTCTGGGACCTCGCCCTGCTGGACCCTGAGCCTCTGCTGTAGCTGGGGGACTGGCAGACACAGGCCATCTAGAACTTGGGCAGCACCAGCCTGCAGGGGCGGCAGAGGTCAGAGTGCATAGGACCTCTGCCCCGGAGGCGGACCCGTGGGCTGCCTGCCAGTCAGAGAAATCAGGGCAAGCCCTCTCCTTGTTGCAGCTTCCCCTTACTGTGGCATCGAAGGCCCCCCTTCCCTTTCTGCTCTTCTCATCCTCGAAACTGAACAAACGCCCTGTTTCCCAAACAACCAGACTGCTGCATCGAGGCTTTGGCTTCTGTGGTCCCTTTGCCTGCCGTGGGCAAGTCAGCCCTCCAGCCCTGCCTTCTGTGGAGCAGTCCAAGGCTTTCCAAGTAGAGCCGCTCACTTTCTCCACGCTCTCAGCACCACAGACATGTATCGCCCTGTTGTTCCACTCTTGGCACGACCTCATAGTTATCTGCTTCCCCATCTGTTTCCTCCCCCGGGCAGGGGCTTTCTCAGGGGCAGGAACTCCAGTGCCTTCTGGATCTCCGCTCAGCCAGGACCCAGCGCGGAGCCTGACACGGAGTGGGTAGATGCTGAATCCGTATTTGAAGGGGTGATGGAATTAGTGAAGAAGCCTGATAGACAGCGGCTCAGCCCTCTCCCAGCTTGGAGTTTCCTGTCCCTTTCGTCCTTCAGGGCCTCTGCATGCTCTTCCCACCTCCAGAATGGGTGGCCTGAGTCTTAGCATCCTAGGGAAGAGGGCTGCCTGCCTGGAGGGTGTAAAGGCTCGCTGGGCTGGCCCTGCCTCTCTGAATACCTATGTCAGGGATGGCGGCTGCTGTGGGGCCACTGTAGGGGGTTCCCAGTTCTGCCATGAACTACCATGTGACCATGATGAGATCTTTCGGAGCCTCTATTTCCTCATTGCTCCAATGAGAAGATTCATCTAGAATCTAGACTGTAGATGACTCACCACGTGCTGGTGAGGATCCTTTCCAGCTCTGACCTGAAGCAGTTAGTACAGAGGGGTGCAGGGTCCCAGGTAGGAGGAGCCACAGACCTACATCCAGCTGACTGAATGGCCTTTTCCTGTTTATCAAGGTGGGAGAGGGGCCGGATGCTGAGTCCGGCCTGGCTGCTCTTCTCGGTGAGGTGTTTGGGGGACAACAGCTGACGGAACCCCAGCTCGGGGCAGATGCTGAGCTGTGACCTTGGTATACCTGGACTCCAGGGTTCGGCCAGGGTCTCGCTGTGTGCATCCTGGAAGGGGGCCCTGTTCCTGTCTCCCCTGCTGGTCTGGTTTGAAGGCAGCTGCTGTACAGGAATAGGAAGGAGATAAACCCCAACCTCACCTTCCCTGCTGCGTGACCCTGGGACTCTGGGTCTCCGAGCCCAACGCTCGTTTGTAAAATGGAGTTGGGAGCCGCTCCCGACTGTTTCTAGGAGAGGAAGCAGAGAAGGGAATGGAGAGGGAGGGGATGCGGACTCCCCCCAGAGGCCTTGGGCGGTTGGCAGCCAGTGTGGAGACTGCAGGCAGCCCATGTACCTGGCTGGTGCTGTGTCAGGTTCCTTCTCCCCAAGGCCCAGGTTCTGTCTGTGTCTCCTCTTCCACCACCTCCTTCCTTTGCCTTCAGAGCTGGGAAAGCACTGTCGAAGCTGTGTGTTTCTGGCTGGGACAGGTGCCCTGGGGTCCTGAGCCCCTTTGCCTCTGGCTCCTGTGCAGGGGGTTGTGGGTGCAACCCCACAGCCCTGGCTGCGCTGTGCAGGAACCTGTGTGTAGGAGTGACAGGGGTGCAGGCCTGGGAATTTGCCGGATGGCAGTCGCTTCCCCTTGGAGCTTCCTTACTCCATCTCAGCATCCTCTGGGGGAGAAGGCTCAGCTCCATTTGTGCTCCCTCAGGCCCTGGGTGTGTTGTTGACTTGAAGGGCGGTGGGACTGGGAATGGCCCATCTGTTTTTCATAGGCTGTGCTTGGAGAGGGTGACTGATGAGAGTGCTTCTGGCAAGATGTGCACACCTCTCCTGCCCCCTGGGACCCGCTCTTCTGAGTCTCCTGCTGGCCTTGGCTTAGAGCCAGGCAGAGCCTGGTACTCGGGGAGCCCTGCCTCTTCTACCGTTCCATCTTTTCCAAAGCTCCCTTAACTTCTCATGGTTCCCCTGGCAGCAGGAACCTCTGTGCAGGGACCGCCCACTGGTTGCAGATTGCACTGGTCCCCAGGGGCCATGTTCCCCAGCTGTGCCTGGTCCTTTTCTCTGCCCCCAGGGTCACCTCACTAACCACTGCAGTTGCATATTTGTTGTAGCCCCTCAGCCTTGGTTGCCTCAGTGCACCACCTCTTCCATCCTTGGCACCGTCTGTGAGCACCGCTGGTCCTTGCTGCCCCTTTTAGATAATCAGCTCTGGGGTCTAACTCGCATGTGTTCATTCCTGCTTCTGAGCACACTAAACATCTGAGGCCTCCCCAGGTCCTGGGTTTGGGGGATGGAGAGAAGAGTCCAAAGTGGTTTCTTCCTTGGGGAGCTCACAGGCCAGTGGCCTAGACACCAGGAAGCACTAGACGGGGTGACGAGAGTCCTGGAGCCCTGACGGGGAGTTAAGTGCAAAGGCTTAGAGATAGGAAGGAGGCTGGAAGCCAGTGTGGGCATGGGGTCTGTGGGTCTCCCTGCCTTGATTGCACTTGGACCCTGTGAGGAGGGCTGGGCTGCCCTCACCTTCCTCCAGTGCCCTCTGCAGGGCTGGGCACACAGGCCTGGAGGGGGCCTGGGGGTTTACATCCCACAGGTGGGAGTACTGAAAATGAAAACCCCCAGGGAGAAGGGATCTGCCTGGTAATATTCACGTACCTCTCTCAAGCTGTTGAGATTTTGAATAGACTTTTCATATTTATCAAGAGTTGCAGTTTTTTTAAGTTGCAAAATGTATGTATTTACATGCATTGTATCTGAATATTTTCTATTGTTTATATCAGTTAACTTCTAATTACTTTGTAAAGGAAAAACTGTTAAGAGAAGAAGTATTTTAGTAAAAGCACGTTTCATGTCCAGAAGTTGGTGATATATGCCATTTCCTTTTTTTGTGGTGGTGGTGGTGGTGTTCTTGGCCATGTCTTCATTTGGGGGGTTTAATTTTCAGTATGTCCTGCTGCCCCTTCCTGGTAAAATCACTTGTATTTCTTACTCATCGACTTCTCACAGCGGCCCAGCGGAGGCAGTGCCAGGAGTGGTGAGCCCATTTGCCAGATGAGGAAAGTGAGGCCCAGAGATGGTGCCTCCTGCCCACCTTGCCAGTGCTTTTGCTCATGGTTCTTCTCTGTATGTCTTCCTTGCCTAATGGGTGATTAGTGGTCCAGTAGGTTTGGGGGACCTCTACCTGTGTATAGCCATTTGGAAAGTGGCTTCGTTGAGGGCAGTGGATGCTAGGACACATGTTCCTGACCAAGAAGCTTGGGTATAATTTAGGGTCTTAGATTGAATGCGTGGGCTCCCTCTCCCACTTCCAGGGCCCACCGTGGTCAGGGTAAAGCCATGTTTCTACTTCCTGGGGCAGGATTGGCTGGCTCTCTTTGGCCGTGCTCATTAAGGAACCTGAAAAGGTCTTGGTGCCTCACCCTTGCCACCTTTTTCTCTTCCCTGGGACTCTGCCTGGTCACCAAGATTGCTGCCCCTCGGCACAGCTCTGCAGTGGCTGTCCGGATGCCCTGGGCAGGAGGAGGGTGGATGGGGTCCTCGTAGCTTGGCCTGATACTTGGGAGGGGCGGGGAGTAGCACTCCAAGACAAAGCAGCCCCACCTTCAGAACGGGCTGAGCACAGGCCAGTCCTCTTCCCCCTTCCCAGGCTCCAGACTGGCTGCCTGCCAGTTCGCTTGTCCCCTTCACAGCACCCTTTCCTCCTCCACCCAAGACAGTGGGTGCTGTCCTCGGGGTGGAGGCCTGCGCTCCGCAGAGGCAGGTTCTAAGCTGGCCCGAGAGCAGCGGTACCCTTTGTTGCTTGCTGTCTAGCTGTACAGGTCCCAGAGTGCCTGGGATCAGCTCTGTAGCTCAGATGAGGAAACTGAGGCTCTTAAAGAGAAAGTGAGTGCCATTACTGGTACTTCCAGAAGGCAGTTGCTCTCCAGGTCTGCATGACCAGGGAGGGCACCCCACTTTGAGTAGCTGCTGGTCTCTAGTCTCTGTGGTGTCAGGCAAGGAGTCTATCCCTGGGCCAAGAGAAGAGAGAGGGGAGGGTCTGTGCCTGGTCATACGAGCAAATTCATCTCGTGGCATTCCGCCGCAGTGCTTAGAGCTGGCCCCTGCCGCCAGGCAGAGAGCCCGTTTCCTTCTGCATAAAGACACCAAAAACCAATCCAAGGTTGGGGGCGCGCAGGACAGGCCACGACTGACTGCTCCCCTGTGGCTATCCCTGTCTGCATGTGCAGGGTTTTTCACAGGCCCATCCCCACTACAGCCTTCTCTTTGTCCATGACCCACCTGAGAGGAAGGACAGTGACTTGCTCAAGACCCGAGTGACATGCTGGGAAACAGGATTCAAAACTGGGTTTTTGTGATTAAAGATCTGTCAGTCTCTGTTCTGGTACCCCACTGAGTGTGAGGCCGGGGGTGCACATGCCTCAGACTCTTGGTGGGTGTGCAGGTGGGGTGTTGTGCCTGCAACAGGCTGGCTGCTGCGGGCTCAGGAAGAGGCCTACGGCACATCTGCACGTGCTGGTCTGGGCTCAGAGCCCCAGGAGGCCCACTCCTTTCACACGGTGGTCCGTCCCTGCCAGACCCCTTTCTGAGCTGGGACATGGCTACTTGGCTTCTTTTCCTTGGGCCAAGACAGCTGCGGCCCAGTCTGACTCTCCTAGGTTTGGGTTTGCCCCCAGCAAAGCCCTGGTAGGTGGCCGCAGTTGTCTCCCCTGCTGCCAGCTGACATAGCACTGGTGTTTGTGGCACTGGGCACATGACACAGGCAGGGGGCAGACCCCTGCAGGCTTCACCGGGACCACTGGTCCCAGGCAGGGCCCTGACTACATTCCTTTGAGGTAGCGGGAATTCCCAGGTTACTGATAGGGAAACAGCCTGAAAGAGCGAGTGACTGCCCAGGGCCACATAACGTAAGACCTCTGTGGTTTGTCTCTGTTAAGCTTGGGCAACCTTCAGGAAAGGGATGGTCAGCCAGGCTTCCTGGAGGAGTGGCAGGAGGCAGGTCGCCACCAGGACCCTCAGGCCTCTGCCCCGGGCACCGGGCAGCCTGGCCTGTGAGCAGGTCCTTAGCCCTCAGAGCAAACATGTGATGCCAGGGCCTCCCCCAGGCGCAGGTGGCCCCTCTTTACCCCAAAGCCTCTCAAGGGGGGCTAGTCTCCCCGTCTTCATGAGCATCTGTGAGTATTAAATGCCTGACACTGAGTCCCCCTCACCACCCAGGCAGCTTATCTTGCATCGGTGTGCCATGCTGGAATGGTGACACCCATGCCATTTCTGAAGCCTGGGCAGCCTTCGTGGCCCCCAGGGGCCTGGTCCATGGCGGAAATGAGCGCTTTGTGGCTCTTGATGGGCTGAGCTGGCTGTGTTATGCTGACAGAACCCCAGACCCTCTTCGCTTGGAGTGAGCTTGGGGATGGGCCTGTCAGCGAAAGCCCTCCACTCCCTGCACATCAGACTGGCCTGGCCATGGGAACACTGGCTGGGGGACCCTGCCCTTGCCATCAGAGACCCCTCCCTCACTCCCCAGCCTCCAGCCTAGCAAGGACCTCGGTCCCTTTGGCTTTTCTTTTTCCCAGTGTTCCTCTGAACGTTGTTCTCCCATGGTTCTGAGTGGGGGCGAGTGCTGGGTGACGGGTCTCTGGGAATAGGGTGCCACTTTCCTGCTCCTCTGAGCAGTTCTCCCTTCCTCTGTGAGCGGTCTCTCTTTCTGCCCTTCCTATCCCACTGCAGACATGCTGGGTGCTCAGCCTCCCCGCCCCACAACAGGACCAGGGCTGTGTCTGTCCCGGGAATCTCCTTCCCAGGATGGCAGTCTGAGGGGGGACCAGGCCTGGCTCTGTCAGGAAAAGGGGCCCTGCTCTATTCTGGGAAGCAAGAGGGATGGGGGCGGGGGTAGAAGGTCGCATAGGACGTGGCTTTTAAGAATAGTAGAGTCTCACCCTGGTGTCATGTCCTTTTTAGCCCGCTGTTGGCTTGATGGACTTGGAGGGCATCAGGACCAGGCTGGCACCTTCTTATGGGGAAGTCCAAGTGACCAGGTAGCCAGCAGGAGCTTGGGAGATTGGACGCCTGACCCAGAGCTGTCCTGTGTCCCCCTGGCCCTGTCTTGGAAGGCAGGCTGCTGCTTCCAGCCTGGTCTCCGTGGAAACATGTTCAGGAATACAGGCCACGCCAGGGCTTCACGTAGGACCTGCTGGCGGCGTGTTGCGCACGTGTCTGTGTGCACACCTGTGGAGTGGCTGCCTGTGGCTGGCAGCAGGCTTTGTACTGACCGTCCAGCTGCCTGCTGAGTGGTAGCCGTGTTGGACGACCTCTAAGGACGGGACTCCTGTGAGGGGGCTGGGCGGGGATAGCTGAGAGGAAGGGCCCCGGCTGTGGACCACGCAGGCCTTGGCCTATATGTGTTTGTGTGCCTGTGTGAGAGTGGTGGGAGGGGAGAGACAGCAGCTCTGCACCGGAAAAGCAGGCTGGTTTCTGTTTAAAGAGCAGAGTTTGTGGTTATTCTGCAGTTTCTCATTTGGGCATTTCCCCTGTTCAGCTCCTCCTTTCCAGCCTGCCTGTCCAGGCTGGGTCTTTGTGACTCAGTTTCCCCCTCCCTGTTTCCACCTGAGTATAACTCCTCCTCTTTAAAACTCCACTCCCAGTGTGTAGCCCCTCCCCCCCGCCTGTGCGCCTGCCCTCTTCAGTTCTGTGTCATTGAGCAAGCGCTGGAAGGGGCCCCGCCTGGCCTGGGGGGGGGTGAGGGGGGTGAGGCATGTATACACGTGTAGTGCCTCTGGTGTCAGGGTGTGACTACTGCAGGAGGGTACCTCCCAAGGTGGGTCACTGGTAGACTTGGAGTCCAGGAGGTACACAGTCCCCAGCTAGGAAGCAGGGTGAAATGGGGGACAGGCTGTTCTTGCCATTGGTCCAGCTTAGTTTGTGTGGAACAGAGGAGATGGGAGGACAGAAGCTGGGGGACTGAGCCCCATCACAAAGGGCTTTGAAGGTCAGAAACGGCCCATGTCTCCTTAGTGAGCAAACTGGGGAGGGACCAGAACAACGTTCTTTAAAGATGCAGAAGACTCAGGAAGGGTGGCAGACTGGTGGGGAGAGCTGGGGGGCAGGGCAGCCGGCAGGAGAGCCAGGGCTTTCAGCTGGACAGCCAGGCCCGAGGGGTTTGCTACGGGCAGGGGAGCAGGCCCCACAGAACCAGTAATGTGTGATGGGGGAGCTGGAGTTGGGGCCAGTGGCCAGGCCTCTGTTCAGGGCGGGGTGGATGGGACACAGCTGCAGCTTAGAGGGACAGGAAGGGAACCTGGGGATTTGGGCCGCTTAGGACACTCCAGCCAGGCTGGTGTGCAGTTTGGGCTGGGAGGGCTCCCGGGGCGGAGGCTGCCAGGCAGCACCTGGCTCAGCTCTTGGCTCAGTTCTTGGCTCCAAATCTTCCGGGCAGGTCTGGGATGAGGGCCGTTGGAAAGAGAGGCTCTCGAGCTAAGGGCGTGCTCCGACAGAGTTGTGTCTGGTGGCTAAGCCAGGCTTCTTCCGTTTGACTTAATCTTCCCTAAATCTCTCTTTATCTATAGAAAGTCTGCCTTCTGTCCAGGGCCCCAGCCAGCACCACGGGAGAGAGTGAGTGGGTCTGTGGCCTGGGCAGCCCCCTCCGGGCCTGGTTCAGAACCTGTGTGCCTGAGCAGACTTCGGTGAGGGAGTCAGCACTGAATGTGCTCCCACCATGCTGCCTGCAGGGCCCGGGCCGGGCGCTTGGGCTGGTAGGACTTTTGATCTTACCAACACCCTTATGACGCTGCTGGTGCTTACTTGTGTTCACAGACAAAATGGGGTCAGAGTAGTTGTCACTCTGCTGAGGTCACGCTGCAGTGTGACCTGAGCTGGGGTTCTAGTCCAGGCACTCGCACCCCAGAGCCCGTGCATGGTTTTTCTACCACCCTGATTTCTGGAGAAATTCAGCCGAGCCCTTTGCTTTCATAGATGGTAAAACCGAGAGGGCGGAGTCAAATGAGTGACTGCATTGTCTCTGGAGTTAGCGGCTGAGGTGTCCGCCATTCAGTCCCGTGTGCTCGCCGCGCTCTGTGTGCTGCGTGAGGGCAGGGGCGGGCGCAGGGTGAGAAGCATCCCCAGAGACAGCCGCTGCCTGGGGCACAAGGCCGCTTGCTGACTTGCTTGTGGATGACTTCGGTGGGTGGGCCATTCCAGGGATGCACCAGTTCTCAGGGCCTGGTCCCTGTTTCTTCCCAGAGACCCTGAGACTCAGCCGTTTGGGCCTGCCCAGCCCCACCCTCCTCTCAGGACCATATGACGTGGTTTGTGCATTTTGTGTCAGGAAATGTCCTTCTAGAACAGCCTGCGGTCCCCGTTTCTCTTTCTAGAGTCCAGCTGTTTTCCTGGTCAAAGTGACCTGCCTGTGTTGTCAGCGATGGAAGGTACACAGGACAGAGCTCGCTGCTCCCCCAGACAGCTCTCCCACATCTCTCAGCTTTTAGCTGAGGTCTATGCTTAGGGGCAGCCCAGTGGGACTGAGTGGTCTTTGCTCTGCCTCTCGAGAGGGGTCTGTCTCTCTTTGTGGCCCCTCCCTAAGGGAGAGTGTGGGGATGAGTGAGGAAACCAGGCTGCCCGTACTTTGATGCTTAGTCTCGGGTACCCCAGCCTGACCTTGGCCTTGTCTCTGCCTTCCTAGTTGACATTCGCGAAATCAAGGAGATCCGCCCAGGGAAGACCTCACGGGACTTTGATCGCTACCAAGAGGACCCTGCTTTCCGACCCGACCAGTCACACTGCTTTGTCATCCTGTATGGAATGGAGTTCCGCCTGAAGACCCTCAGCCTGCAAGGTGAGACTCAAGGGGCTGGAGGAGGCAGGGGGGTGAAGGGGCGTGTCCCCCGGGCCCTGACTCAGCGGGAGGTGTGTGTGTATCCCTCACTCATAGCTACATCTGAGGATGAAGTGAACATGTGGATCAAGGGCTTGACCTGGCTGATGGAGGACACACTGCAGGCGGCCACCCCCTTACAGATTGAAAGGTAAGAACCACCTCTGACCCTGTGGTTAGGATTGGGGGCACAGGGAACAGGGGCAGGGAGCCAAGCCTCTGTGTGCCCAGACTCTGCCTGCCAATCTCCTTTCAGGGCCTGGCTCTGGCTGGAGAAGTGGCCCTCACTGCAGGCTTCTGTCCCCCCAGGTGGCTGCGGAAACAGTTCTACTCTGTGGATCGGAATCGCGAGGACCGGTAGGTGCTGAGCAGGGCGAGCTGGGGCACCCACAGCAGTAGCCATGCCTCAGCAGCTGCCTGGGACCGGAGGACCCAGGAGACCTGCCTCGGGTGGCTGGGGGGAGGGCAGATGGTTCTGGCACAAGTAGCTTCCCACAGAAAGCCCTCTGGTGGCCATGGTGCAAGCTGGCAAGAGAGGCCAGGGACAGCGGTGTGCACTGCCACTATAGGCAGAGACAGGAAGCACAGAACTGGCTCAGTGTGTCCTAGAAAGAGGGGCAGGGTGTTTTTTAGTGTGTGTGGCGGGGGTGCCTTTGAAACTCACGGATTGGAAGACATAGTGTGATAACCAGGGGGCCAAAGAGAGAGAAAGGACAAAGACTAGGTCATGGTAAGGACCTTTGACTGTTGCTGTGAGAGGGATAGAGGGCCTGGAAGAGAGGTGTGACATGACCTGACTGCAGTGACACGGGATCACTGGCGCTGGTGGAGAGTGGGGCTGAGCAGACCCAGAGGGCTCAGTTAAGAAGTAACTTCAGCACTCCAGGTGGGCGATGAGGAGGCTTGGCTCAGGGTGGCGGGGGTAGGAAGTGTCGGACTTTGGCTATACTATATTTCAAAGACAGAGCCCAGTAGAATTTCCAACAGATTGATTTTGGGGTGTGAGCGAAGGAGAGGAGTCCAGGATGACCACTTTTTGGCTTGAGCATCGAAAGGTGGAGCTGCCGTTGACTGTACATTTGGGGGTTCATTTGGAATATGTTAAGTTTTATGATGCCCTTAGAGGTCCAGGTGGAGACATACATTGAGTAGGCGGGTGGGTAGGTCGAGTTTAGGGGAGAAGCTGGGGTGGAGATGTTACCTGGGAGCTTTCAGATGATACAAAAGGCCATGAAGCTGGAGATCACCTGTGGGTGGGTGCAGCGAGAAAGGGGGAGTGGGCCAGCGGCTGATTCTGGGCTGCTTGGATGCTGGGTACAGGCTGTTGGGGGGTGGGGGCGTGGGTAGGCTCCTACCCTCCCTTCCTTGGCACCACCTTCCACGGGAGAAAGCCTTTCCCTCCGTTTTTTCCATCCTGTTGCTAGGCCCAGCAGTGTCCCCTAGCCCCACATCCTGGGCAGGGCACCCCCGAAGGGCAGGGGACGACGCTTCCTTGTCAGACTCCAGGAGTGGTATTTGGCTGAGAGTGGCCTTCCCCCTCAGCCCCCAGGGCCCATGCTGAGGTCTGAACTCCCGGCATCCCAGGGGCAGTGGGTACAATCTCTGCAGAGCTGCCCCCACAGAGAGCTTGTGAGTGAGCCCTGCAGGAACAGCAGATGGGCCAGTCGCCACAGAGGAGGGCTGAGGGGCCAGGGCTGTGGGCCTGAGCAGTGCTGAGTGCTGAGTGCTGGTGCAGGGAGGGCCTGAGATGGGCTCCCCTCCGCCACGTCTGACCCTATTTATTAAGCCTGATCACTCCTTCCTTGCCAGAATCATGGGTTTTTCTTTGCTCAGATGAGGAAACTGAGGCCCAGAGAAAAGAAGGGGCTGCTCCTGGTTACCCCAGGGCTGTTAGCCAGCCTTGCCCTCAGATCCCAGAGTAGTCTTGTTTACCTGTCCAGCCCCGGGTGGACTTAGCCTGTGGGTTAGAGGTCAGGAGAGGTTGTGTGAGGCTACTGGGAATGTCCCTGTCTCCTCAGTATATCAGCCAAGGACCTGAAGAACATGCTGTCCCAGGTCAACTACCGGGTCCCCAACATGCGTTTCCTCCGAGAGCGGCTAACAGTAAGGGCCTCCTGGGCTGTCTGTGGGCGGGGCAGGCGAGGCCAGGAGCCCCGGCTGCTGGGCCTGACCAGCGTCCTGCCGTGTGCCTTGCAGGACCTGGAGCAGCGCAGCAGTGACATCACCTATGGGCAGTTTGCTCAGCTGTACCGCAACCTCATGTACAGCGCCCAGAAGACGGTGCATGAGCCGCCCATCCTCCCACGGCCCTTGCCCCCGCTCTCCCGCCCCAGCCCTGCTTGCCTCAGCCCTGCTGCCCTGCTTGGGGGCTTTGGGGTGCTCTTTCTCCAGCTCTTCTGCTCTTGAGGCCTGCCCCCATCCGTTGCCCCGCCTTTCTTCCTGAGAGTCCCTTTCCCATGTGACCTCAGGGGCTCTCGCCCTGACCAGGTTCTGTCTCCTGCAGATGGATCTCCCCTTCTTGGAAACCACTGCCCTGAGGTTTGCTTTGAAGTGGGGAGGTGGGGTTCCCCATGGGGTGATGCCCTGTGCAGGTGGGAGGCAGAGGGAGGCGGGGAGCCGTGCTGGAGCGCTCTGGGCAGCTGTGCTGGCCGGAAGCTGGGCTCTGCCTGCTAAGGGGCCCCTCATTGTCTGTGGACCATGCTAGCCAGCTGGCCGCCAGGCACTTCCCTTCTCTCCTGCAGGCCGGGGGAGCGGCCAGAGCTCTGCCGAGTGTCTCTTCCTATGTTCCAGCAGTTTCTCCTCGAGTACCAGGGGGTATGGCTGAGCTGGGACTGGGCCAGGGTGCCTGGCTGAGGGGGGCTGGCCCGTCACTGACTGGAGCCTCTCACCTGCCTCCACTCTGCCACCCGCTTCAGGAGCTGTGGGCTGTTGACCGGCTCCAGGTGCAGGAATTCATGCTCAGCTTCCTCCGAGACCCCTTGCGAGAAATCGAGGAGCCATACTTCTTCTTGGATGAGGTGAGCCCTGCCTTTCACCCTTTCTGACCAGAGCCCCACCTGGTTCCCAGATTTGCCTTAAGGACGCCACCCTGTCCCCCCATAGTTTACCTCGCCCACCCAGGTGAGCCGGAGCCCCCTGCCCTCTCCTCCCCACCACCCCCATGCCGGGGCAGGGGGCTCACGTTCCCTTTCCTTCTGCATCCGTTTCTGGGCAGTTTGTCACCTTCCTGTTCTCCAAAGAGAACAGTGTGTGGAAGTCGCAGCTGGACACGGTGTGCCCGGACACCATGAACAATCCGCTCTCCCACTACTGGATCTCCTCCTCACACAACACGTGAGCTGCTCCCTTGGCCACGCCCACCCCGACCGTGGGGGTGTGGGGGCCGGCTGACCACCCCGCCTTCCTTCCCCGTCCAGGTACCTGACCGGGGACCAGTTCTCCAGCGAGTCCTCCCTGGAAGCCTATGCTCGCTGCCTGCGCATGGGCTGTCGCTGCATTGAGTGTGCGTTGGGGCCGGGCTGGGGGAGGGGCAGTGGGAGGCTGGCCGTCCTGCCTGACCGTGCGTGTGTTCCCCAGTGGACTGCTGGGATGGCCCGGACGGGATGCCGGTCATTTACCATGGACACACCCTTACCACCAAGATCAAGTTCTCAGATGTCCTGCACACCATCAAGGAGCATGCTTTTGTGGCCTCAGAGTGAGTGGGGGTGGGGTGGAGGGCCCAGGGTTGGCTTGGCGCCAGCTCCTATGACAGAAGGCAGAAGGTCCCTTCACATGCCCTGTCCCCGTTCCACCTGTTTCGTCTTTGTCCATCCTCCCCTCCTGCTTGCTTGAGCCATTGCTTCTCAAGTTACTCTCTTTCCTGCATCCTTGGCCCCCCCTCTTTATGGGTCCTTCTCTTTACCTTGTAGAATACAGTCACGATCTTCCCGTCCTCAAAAAAATACTTCTGTGACCCTCTCTGACCTCTGTAGTCCATGGCCCTGCCCACCCCTTTCCCTTCACAGCCCAGAGAATTGTCTGTGTCCTGGGTCCCACTGTACAACTCCTCACCCCTCACCTGGGCTCACTAGTCTCCCGCCTCACTGAAGGGATCACCAGGGGCCCCCCAGTAGCTGAATTGAGAGGCTGCTTCTCTTTCCTGACCTCTCTGATGTGGGATGTCTGTCTTGCACTGCTGGGGCAGCCTCGGAGATGGGACCAACTCCAGGTCTCCCATCGGCAGCAGTGCCGCTCCTTTGTCTCTGCTGTCCCCACAGGAGCCCCTTCCGGTGGCCAGGGCCCACCCCCTCTGTGGGACAGCTCCCCTGTAGACAGGACCCCAGGCTCTGGTATCCTGATACCTCACTCTGAGGGGCTGTTTGGATGGGGTCTTGACCCCACAGAACCATAGGGTCTGTGCCTCCACACTGTCCCCTGCCCTGCAGGTACCCGGTCATCCTGTCCATCGAGGACCACTGCAGCATTGCCCAGCAGAGGAACATGGCCCAGTACTTCAAGAAGGTGCTGGGAGACACACTCCTCACCAAGCCCGTGGACATCGTTGCCGACGGTCTCCCGTCCCCCAACCAGCTCAAGAAGAAAATCCTTATCAAGGTGGGCGGTGAGCTGGGCCCCACTTCCCAGCGCTGGGACTCTGGGACTGCGGCTGGCACTGCCATGTCTGGCCTTCCCCCCACAGCACAAGAAGCTGGCTGAGGGCAGTGCCTATGAGGAGGTGCCTGCGTCCGTGATGTACTCTGAGAACGACATCAGCAACTCTATCAAGAATGGCATCCTCTACCTAGAGGATCCCGTGAACCATGTGAGGGCCGGGCCGGACTGGGCAGGGGGCAGAGTGGTGGGTGGGAGAGCTCTTTGACAGGCCCCGCTTTGGTCTTCTAGGAGTGGTACCCCCACTACTTCGTTCTGACCAGCAGCAAGATCTACTACTCCGAGGAGACCAGCAGTGACCAGGGCAACGAGGACGAGGAAGAGCCCAAAGAGGTGAGGGGGCCCCTGGCCCAGGGCTGGGAGCCGGGCTGGGCTCTGTCACTGAGTGTTTCTGCCGTCATCGCCCCTCTCAGGCCAGTGGCAGCACAGAGCTGCACTCCAACGAGAAGTGGTTCCACGGGAAGCTCGGGGCAGGACGGGACGGGCGGCACATTGCCGAGCGCCTGCTCACCGAGTACTGCATCGAGACGGGGGCCCCCGACGGCTCCTTCCTGGTGCGCGAAAGCGAGACCTTCGTGGGCGACTACACCCTCTCTTTCTGGTAATCCACTCCCAGTGCCTGTGCGTGTGCATACGGCGCCCCCAGAGGTAGCTGTGGCCCGGTTTGCCTTTTGTTCTAGGCCTTCAGGTGAAACGTCGTTTTATGACTTGTATGCTCACGTGCGTACTCACACACAGCGCTTTGGTCGGTGTGGCCCCTCCTGCAGGGCAGCCCTGCACCTGGGCTCCTGAGGAGGTCCGCCTCCCTCTTGGAGACTTGGTGCCTTGCTTGGGTGGAGCGTGGTGTTCAGGACCCAGGCCTGCTTCTCACTGCCTCGCCCTCTTCCCCCAGGCGGAACGGGAAAGTCCAGCACTGCCGGATCCACTCCCGGCAAGATGCCGGGACCCCCAAGTTCTTCTTGACAGACAACCTCGTCTTTGACTCACTCTATGACCTCATCACACACTACCAGCAGGTGCCCCTGCGCTGCAACGAATTTGAGATGCGCCTCTCGGAGCCCGTCCCGCAGACCAATGCCCACGAGAGCAAAGAGTGAGACCGGGGCTGGAGCCGGAGTGGGGACAGGGACGGGGCCCGGTGGCGATGGCGGGGACTGACTCTGCCGGTCCTCAGGTGGTACCACGCCAGCCTGACCAGGGCGCAGGCCGAGCACATGCTGATGCGTGTCCCCCGCGATGGGGCCTTCCTGGTGCGGAAACGCAACGAGCCCAACTCCTACGCCATTTCCTTCCGGTGAGGAGTGTGGCCCTGGGGTGCTGGTGGTGGCGCTGGGCTGCACGCGGGTCTGGGCTGCCCTGACCTGTGTGACTGCTCTTTGTCAAGGGCTGAGGGCAAGATCAAGCATTGCCGCGTCCAGCAGGAGGGCCAGACGGTGATGCTGGGCAACTCAGAGTTTGACAGCCTCGTCGACCTCATCAGCTACTACGAGAAGCATCCGCTGTACCGCAAGATGAAGCTGCGCTACCCCATCAACGAGGAGGCGCTGGAGAAGATCGGCACAGCTGTGAGGGCCGCTGGGGGGGGCTGGGGCGGGGACGCCGGTGTCACCCTCCACACACTCCGGGGCCAGCTGCCGGGCAGGCCCAGGGTCTGCTGGCCATGGGATAATCCAGGTGGATGGGACAGAGAGAACTGGCTGTTGTAGGAGCTGCTGGGAGGGCCACTCAGCCCCTGGGAGCTGTGGTGTGGGTGCCAGGAGGCGGCCTAGAGGGCGTGACATCTGAGTCGTGTCTGTAAGGACAGGCTTGAGTTGGCAGGTGAAGAGGTCACCCGTGAGCCAAGGTGGGGTGAGGTGGTCCTGGAGCCCACACAGGGAGAGGCTCACCCAGCGGGCGTGGCCTGGACTGTCCCCGGGGCAGGAGAGGCTGCAGAAGTGGGGCTGTAGAGGGCAGAGCTACAGGGGCGAGACCAGTGAGAAGAAGGCAGGACTGATGGCGCAGCTAGTGCGGAGAGCTCTGGGCCAGGATCGTGGCTTTGGACGGAAGGGAGGAGTCTGGGATGGGAGATCCATTTGAGACGCTTGTCATCAGTGGACATGGTGGCCAGGGAGGACTGTCATCCGCTAGGGCCTGGGGGATGGGCTCAGCGGTGCACGAGGGAGCCACTGAACACGAGCACTGAGTAGGGGTTTCTGCGGGGGCTGTGCTGCAGAGATCACAGGGCCAGTGTGGGCCTTTAGGACCTGGGAGATTGTAGAATCATGGGGTGGCCCTCAAGGCCAAAACCATGGAGAGAGGAAGGGGCGAAGCCAGTTGCCTATAGCCATCCTGCTGAGGTAGGGGGACGGCGGTGGACCGGGTGCCAGTGATGGGGGCAAACTTGCTGGCCAGCTGCACTGGGGAAAGGGGACACATGGAAGCCAGCACTGCTTTCATCTCGGGGTATTAACACATCGCTTTCTGTCCCGTTTCCAGGAGCCTGACTACGGGGCCCTGTATGAGGGACGCAACCCTGGCTTCTATGTGGAGGCAAACCCTATGCCGACTTTCAAGGTACAGCCTGCAGCCTCGGCACAGGAGCTGGGGAGGGTCCGCAGCTGCTTGGGGCCCATCTGTGGTCTTTGTGGAGAAGTGGTGTTTGTGGTTTTCCGAGACCTGAGGTTGTGAGAAGCATGTGGTTGGTGTGTGACCGCAGCTGTCTCAGGTCCGACCCCTGGCTCAGCCCGTCCCTGGGGTCAGCACTGACCCTTCAGACTGCTCCCCAGGGTAACCCCGTTTCCTCCTTGGGCAGCAGCAGGGCCGGGCTGGGGTGGGGCACGCTTGCCAAAAAAGTGTCTTTGCCACTCACTCCCTCACCTCATGGAGATCTGTCAGACAGGAGTTTCCTCTTTTTGCCTCTTCGTCTAAAGCAGCGGTTCTCAACCTTCCTAATGCTGCGACCCCTTAACACAGTTCCTCATGTTGTGGTGACCCCCAACCATAAAATTATTTTCGTTGCTACTCTATAACTGTAATTTTACTACTGCTATGAATCGTAATTAAGTATCTTTTTGTTTTCTGATGGTCTTAGGCGATCCCTGTGAAAGGGTCGTTCGACCCCCAAAGGGGTCGCGACACACAGGTTGAGAACCGCTGGTAGGGGGTAAGGAGCTGTGCTCTGTTCCTCACCCCTTACCCTCAGCAGCCAAGGAATCTGAGAGAAAGTTCCTTCTCCTCTTTCCACATGAGGAATGATGGGGTCCCAGCCATGCCTACAGGCTGCCAGGTCCAGGGGAGGCAATCAGGGCACCGCAGGCACCCCCTTCCCGGCTTGCAAGGTTCCACCCAGACCCTGAGGCACTTCCCTGGTAGAGGCTTGGCTCTGTCCCCAGTCACATCTGTCCCGGCCCCTCCTGCAGGGCAGCGGCGAGGACTGTAACTAGAACGGGGCGCTGTCACCTGAGCCCTGGTGGGAAGCCCCGTGTGCGCACATGTGAGGCCCCAGGTCAGGGGCGTGGCAGGAGGGACTGGGCCCTCACTGGGGCTTCTCTCTGCAGTGTGCTGTCAAAGCCCTCTTTGACTACAAGGCCCAGAGAGATGACGAGCTGACTTTTACCAAAAGCGCCATCATCCAGAACGTGGAGAAGCAGGATGGAGGCTGGTGAGCCGGGTTCTCAGGCCAGAGGGCTGTGGTGGGTGGGCTGGCATCTGGGGCTCCAGCAGGGGCTCCGTGAGTCCCAGCGCCCTGTGCGTCCCCAGTGTTGGATGTGTGAGCAGCGTCTGTCCCATGTGAGGACCAGCAGAAACTGCTTTGGCCTGGCTTGGGGGCCCCTGACAAAGGCTACCCTCCTCATGGGAGTTTGGAGTGGTTGCTGGGGTCAGCACCCTGTGAGTGTGACTTCCACAGGTGGCGGGGAGACTATGGTGGGAAGAAGCAGCTGTGGTTCCCATCAAACTACGTGGAAGAGCTGGTCAGCCCTGCAGCCCTGGAGCCCGAGAGGGAGGTGAGAGCAGACCCACGTTGGCGGGTCAGGCTTTCCATCCCGATTCTCTCGTGTACACACACCCATCACTGTCAGGTGTGCCTGTGCGTGTACAGCCACCCAGCACGTGTGATCGTCACACCCCAGGTGTCTGTGGTCTCCACCATACACGTGCCACGTTTGTGTAGTCCTGTGCACACTTGTAAGATATACCTGCACACAGACCGTCCCTCACACGCGTGTGGACAGGAGACATGCTGACGAGCCCGTGGGCTTTGTTTCCCACAGCACTTGGATGAAAACAGCCCCCTGGGGGACTTGCTGCGGGGGGTCTTGGATGTGCCAGCTTGTCAGATTGGTGAGTCCCCATCCCTTTCTCTTGCCCACTGTTCCTTAGGGTCAGGCTCTCCTTTGTGGCGCTCTCCATGCTCCTAGGGGGAGGCCGCTGGCTGGACCCCAGAGGCTGCCTTCAGTCTAGCTCTCGCCATCCTCAGACACCCCCCGACACCTTCAGCTCTGACCCTGCGTGCTCACCTGGGTCAGGCATCGTGGGGGATGCTGATGGCTAGCTGACATCCACAGCCCTGGCTTGGGGCACAGGGTGTGTGTGACAGGCTTGGATGTGGGTGCCAGGCTCGAGCCCTGGCCTGTGCCTCCTGGCAGGGACTTGTTGCTGAGTGGCAGCATCCTCAGCTGTAAAATGGGCCTGGCAGAGCAGCCAGCTCCCTCCAGGGTGTGGGGCGGAGTTGGGAGGAGAACTTAGTGCAGCTGGTGCCAGGGACTAGCGATGTATGTTCTAGCTCTCGCCCGCTCTCGCCCCCCAGCCATCCGTCCCGAGGGCAAGAACAACCGGCTCTTCGTCTTCTCCATCAGCATGGCGTCGGTGGCGCAGTGGTCCCTGGATGTCGCCGCTGACTCACAGGAAGAGCTGCAGGACTGGGTGAAAAAGATCCGTGAAGTGGCCCAGACTGCAGACGCCAGGGTGAGAACCTGCTGGAGCCCTCAGGGGTGCTGGGGGGCAGTGTGTGAGCCTGTCGGTGGCCGAGGCCTCCAGCCCCCGCCTCCAGGCAGAGACCCGGAAGAGACAGACACGTAGGCGGAGATGTGGCATGTTTGGGATGCGTTGAGATATGTGTGGGTCTGCTCAGTGTGCGGCTGGGTACATAACAGAGCAGAGCGAAGAGGGGAAGTCTCGGGCTGGAAGCAGGCGCGGGAGCCCAGAAGCTCAGGAGGGGTGAAGCGGAGCCTGGGGGCAGCTGGGGTCTGGTGTGTGCAGGGCTGGAGAGGGGACACAGACTCAGTGAGTGAGTAGGTGGATGTTAGAAACAGCACATGGCCCTGGTGATACTACCGAGAGCCATGTCAGTGTCGTGGCTGGGGTTGGATGGCAGCGGGCATCGGGGAGTGGCATGTCCAAGCTCTGTAGGACCTGGCTGTCGGGGACAGAGGAGGGCACGCAGGGCCGGGATTCGAGGAAGCGTTAGTGCCGGCAACCGAAGGAGCCAGTGGGAGGTGGGAGATGGAACCCAGGCTGGGGGTAGCACCAGCCTCCTGGAGCCGGGAGGCCCCTTCCCCTGAGCCTGGGGACCAAGAGGGGGACGTAGTCACAAGGGTAGGGGACTTCTGCTTGGTAGCAGTTCCCCCCCGTCATTGGGGCTCTAGAACAGACCGGTAGCTGTTTGGAGAGTGGGCACCTGTGAGCCAAGCAGAGAAGGGACAGGTGCTGAGGGTTTCACCAGAGCTGTGGCCTGGAAGGAAGGACAAGGTACTGGCAGACCAGGTGGTTGAAGGGATGGATGCCAGGGTCGAGGCTGAAAAGGGAAGAAAGACTGAGGGTACCAGGAGCCCCTGATGGAAGGGGCTAAGAGGACAGGAGGGGGTACTTTTGAGTGGACCTCTTGCTGAGACGTGGCGTGGCAAGTAGATGGTTGCATTGGCACGCGGGAGCTGAGACGGTGAGGCTTGTAGGCCAGGGTGGTGGAAGGGTGGTCTTTAGGGTACAGAGGCCCGAGGCCCCAGTGAAGTCACAGGGAAACCAGGAGGTGGCCTTTTTGCCTGAGGGAGGCTGGCTACTGAGTGGTCACAAACCCGTCACTCAGTAGTGCAGCCAACACCAGGTCCCTGAGCGGTCACTGGGCATTGGGGGGTGGTAAGCGCCCCAGCCTCTGAGAGTCTTGGAGGGCGAGTTTGTCCTTGGGCAGAGAAGAGGAAGGGTCTGGGTGAGGCCGAGGGTACAGGGCTCTGTTCCTGTCCCGTGGGGTCTGGAAGGTCAGGGGAAGGGGGCTGCCCAAGGCCAGCAGGAGCGGCCTTCTCCTGGGTGGGGCTCCAGCCTGGGGCTGCGGGACCTGTGTGTGTGTCACCAGCTCACGGAGGGGAAGATGATGGAGCGGAGGAAGAAGATCGCCCTGGAGCTCTCGGAGCTTGTCGTCTACTGCCGGCCTGTTCCCTTTGATGAAGAGAGTAAGGACCAAGGCCCGGCGCGGGGGGCGTGTGCGCGGGGGGCCCCCCACGGCGGGTGCAAGGGAAGTGTGTGTCCCTGAATGTGGGGGTTGGGGAGCCGGCCCCCTGCACTGCCTGGGTAGGAGCGCTCTGTAAGTGCTCTCTCTGTTTGGCCCAGAGATTGGCACAGAACGTGCCTGCTACCGTGACATGTCGTCCTTCCCGGAGACCAAGGCTGAGAAATACGTGAACAAGGCCAAAGGCAAGAAGTTCCTCCAGTACAACCGGCTGCAGCTCTCGCGCATCTACCCCAAGGGCCAGCGGCTGGACTCCTCCAATTATGACCCCTTGCCCATGTGGATCTGTGGCAGTCAGCTGGTCGCCCTCAACTTCCAGACCCCAGGTGAGGCGGTGCCCTGTGGGACGGTGCCCTGTGGGGCGGGGCAGCCCTGGGCATGGGGCTGGAGGCCTGTCCCCTGGCTCTTGCAGATAAGCCTATGCAGATGAACCAGGCCCTCTTCATGACCGGTGGGCACTGCGGCTACGTGCTGCAGCCCAGCACCATGCGGGACGAGGCCTTTGACCCCTTTGACAAGAGCAGCCTCCGTGGGCTGGAGCCATGCGCCATCTGCATTGAGGTGGGCTGCAGGGTGGGAAGGGGGGCCCCTGGGGCTCAGTTTGGGAGTCAAGGAGCGAGTGCGGTTTATAAGACTGGATGGGGAAGGGGCCGTGGACTGTCCTTGAGCTGGAGGAAGACAGCTGTCCGCGGAGGCGGAAAGGCAGCTCGGAGCCTCCTCTGTGGGCTGGGCTCTGAGTGGCACAGGCAGATGGGCTACACATGGCTGATACTCAGCACTGAGGACTCAGGCTGCCCAGTGAGGCCAGGCCGCAGGTGGCCACCGCTTGGGAGGAGCACACAGCACACAGGCAGGAAGCTAATGCCAGTGGTGGGCCAGGGGCTCGTCCACCAGGACCAGCTCGACAGCACTTAGGAGAACGGGGCTAGAGCGAGAGGAACTGCCCCAGCCCCTCGAGCACCCCTGTGCTCTGTGGCGAGAAGCTGGGACATCGGCCTGGTGCTCTGGGGTTCAGGGGGTGTGGGGCCCGAGCAGGGTCTTGGAGGAGGAGTGAGGACAGCATGGGGTGAGCGTCTGCTTCCGAGAGAGGAGATTGTTGTTTCATTTCCTAGGGGCAAGTAATTTAAAAGACTTCCATGTTAATACCGACATGGATTTAATGTGAAGCGGATTACAAAGTCTCACATGAAAATTTTGGCTAAAGCTGAGTCTTCAAAAGAATTTTTGCTGGCAGCAGCTGCTCCTAGGGACATAAGCAGTGTGCCTGGGGCCCAGCAGAGGGCGCACAGCCTCCACTGCATAGTGGGGACTTGGCGGGAGCAGGAGGGACAGCCCCTCACCTCGGCTTGCCTCACAGGTGCTGGGAGCCCGGCATCTGCCCAAGAATGGCCGAGGCATTGTGTGTCCCTTTGTGGAGATTGAGGTGGCAGGAGCCGAGTATGACAGCACCAAGCAGAAGACGGAGTTTGTGGGTGAGCCTGCCTTCCCCACTCTCGGTCCTCATCTTCCCAGAGGCACTCAAGGCCTCTGCACCCATGACCCCCACCTTCTCGCGCGGTGGCCTGAGGCCTTTTGCCCTTGCTTTCGCAGTGGACAATGGCCTGAACCCTGTGTGGCCGGCCAAGCCCTTCCACTTCCAGATCAGTAACCCTGAATTCGCCTTCCTGCGCTTTGTGGTTTATGAAGAGGACATGTTTAGTGACCAGAACTTCCTGGCTCAGGCTACCTTCCCGGTGACAGGCCTCAAGACAGGTGAGTACCCTTCCCGGGGACAGTGCCCCATGATGGGGGCCCTCGCTCGGCTCCCGCCTGGGCTGAGGGCCAGGCTTTCCTCTTCTAGGGTACAGAGCAGTGCCTTTGAAGAACAACTATAGTGAGGACTTGGAGTTGGCCTCCCTGCTGGTCAAGATAGACATTTTCTTTACCAAGGTAACGGCAGCGGGCAGGGTGGGGACTACTGCAGCCTCACGAGGTGTGGGGAGGCCCTGACCTCATGCACTTGTCCTCGTTGAAGCAGGAGAATGGCGACCTCAGTCCCTTCAGCGGTGTGTCCCTGCGTGAGCGGGGCTCCGAGGCCTCGGGCCAGCTGTTCCATGGCCGGGCCCGGGAAGGCTCCTTTGAAGCCCGCTACCAGCAGCCGTTTGAGGATTTTCGCATCTCCCAGGAGCATCTCGCGGACCATTTTGACAGTCGGGAGCGAAGGTGAGGGGATGGAGAGGAGGGGCGAGTGTGCAGCTTGGAGGGGTTCTGGGCAGACGGGGAGGAGTGGCCCAGGAGTTACAATTGTCTGGCTCTGGGCTGTCCCACGGGGCTGCAAGCCGTCTTTTGCGGGTAAAGACACGCATCCCTTCTGTCCAGGGCCCCACGAAGGACTCGGGTCAACGGAGACAACCGCCTCTAGTTGTGCCTCAGCCTCGGTGGGAGCAGCAGCTGCTGCACGCCTCTCGGAATGCCGTGAACTGGGTTCTCTGGAAGCGGCTTGCCACGGCAGCCTTCCGGGTCTCGCAGCCTGGAGCCTGGATTCCAGCGGTAACTGCTAGACAAAAACCAAGCCATTAATGAGAGTAATACTGTGGGGCTCCGTGCCCCAGCACGGTGAAGGCAAACCTGTACTGTGTCTCGCATTAAGCACACACACCTGACCTGACTCCTGGAGGTGGGTCCTTCCATCTAGTGGGGCCAGGACCACGGCCGCAGCCCCCTGCGAGAGGCTGCCTGAGCCAGCAGCACAGGAGGCTCTGAGGAGCCGTTGACATTCCTGAGAATGGAGGAGGAGGAGCGGCCTTGCTGGGCCCGGGGAACCAAGTTTACACTGTCCTGCAGCTTTAAAACCACAGCTGGGCAAGGTGGGCGGGCCGACGCCCTCCCTCCCGCTTTGGCCCTGGAGCCAGAGCGGTGGCGGACGGCCTGCCAGCGGAGGACACAGCACAAGGGCGCACTGCCCAGCCTGAACGATACAGGGGGTCAGGTTTAAAATAGCAGTATTGGGCATCGGAAGCCATGGAGGGTCGCCCTGCGAGGGGCCAGCGGAGGAGACTGAGCCCCAGGGCACCGCCTGAAGCAGGGATGGTGGCATCGAGTCCCGGAGCCACAGCAGCGCCTCAGTGCTGTGGAAGCACAAGGGCCCTGAGCTGGGTGCGCCGCACCACTGGGCTATGCCACCCGCCACTGCCCACGGCGAGAGCCCTGGATGTGAGCCCGGAGGACCTGCTCACCAGGGTGGACATGCGCCACCAGCAAGGGTGTGCCACCGAAATGTGGCAGCAACGGACCCTGAGGCCTTCGTCAGGGTGATCAGGGCCGGAATGGAGGAACGAGTCGCCGAGGCTGAGCCGGGGACTTGGCCCAGCGCATTCAGGAAACTCCTGCGCACACGTCAGAGGCCCCGGCCGACCAGCTCCGCGCCCACCTCTTTCGGACCGGAGACCACTCCACCTGTTGCCGTGGAGCCCTGGGATCTGAGACTGCGGACAGCACTGCAAGAGGCCCCTGTCTGAGGCGATCCAAGTATTAACCCATCCGAAACTCCTATGACTAGACATACACAATGTTGGAGTATGGAATTTTAAAGTTTCTTTTTTGCACACTCTGTTTCTCACTATCTTCATTATTTCATGTAGGATGTATGATTTTCTGTGTCTTCCATTTCTAACCTGAAAGCTGCTTGGTGAGGGGGTCGGGAAGCAAACGAAAGAATTCATCTGTGCACTGTGGCGGAACTGTTATTTTTATGGATTTTCAGCTCAGCTAACAGTGTTACCTTTTCAAGATTTATATATACTCTTAAGAAAAACCACTGAGCCGTTAAAAGCCTTGTTGTTACTCGGTCCTAATAGTGATTCAGTTTTCTATAGCTTACTTTTAGGGTAGATGGTAAATTATTTAACATTATATTAAACTTTCCATATCATGAATTGTAAACTGAAGGAAATCATACAATTTCCGAGGCAGTGTATTGATTTATTTAAACGAATTCTGAAGTTGTATCTGAAAGTATGACCTCACAATCTTAATTTGTCCATAGCAAACATGTCTATATAAGGTCGCCAGCGTTTGGTTTATAATTTAAATATTAAAAATTTTAAATTTTATTAGAAAAGCTTTCCTTCTAAAAAGGACTTTTAAAAAGCAGCAGCAGTATTTTTCTTCTCACTAGTGTTAGAACTGAGCACCTCCTCTCGCTCCTGCCCCTTGGAGGGGCAGCCTTGGAGCAGTGACTGAGAGGAGGGCGGGGGGTTCGTCTCGGGGTTCAGGGCACCATCAGGAATGGGGTGGGGGGAGAAGAAATTGCAAAGCCTATTCTGGTGAGATGGGGGTTTTAAGGCAAAGAAGACTCGCTTTGCTTTCCCGAGGCAATCGAGCAGGGCTTAAGGAGTTGCCTGCTTTGTGCGTAGGTGGGGGGACGGACAGGCAGCCAGCTGCTGAAGGAAGAAGCTGCTGTGCTTACGGCAGTTTCTGTCCAGAGGGTAAAAAGGTCCAGGAAAGAGAGGGGAAGGGTGGCAAGGCAGCCCCGCCTCTGAGGACAGGCCGTGGGCACACAACACAGCCAGCATTCAGCACACGCAAACCCAGCGCCCAGGTCCAGGCTCACGGTCAGCCTGGCCACTTGCTAGGTCTGCTGCCCCCTGAAGATCTGACCGCCAAATAAATGGTCCTTGTGTCCCTGTTCCTTTAACTTGTGTGTGCTTTTGTGGGCTCAGGAAAGCCTGCTGTGTGGAGCCTTGTTACCTAAGGACAGTCGCCTGGTGGTGGTTCTGCACTAGAAGCAGCTGAGCAGTTCTGGTAACTTGCCAGGCCAAGCAGATCTTCCCTCCTCCAGGCTATGAGGAGGTGTGAGGCCACACTGTCCCCCAGCCTGTCCCCTGAGGGTGTGGCTGGAGAGTGTGGCCTGTCAGGGAGCAAACCCAGGCTTCCATGGCCCCAGCTACGGGGGTGAGCGGAAGCAGTCAGAGCCCCTTCCCCAACTTCACAGAAACCTTTCAGAAAACCCAGAGGGAGCCTTTAGCTTACTACCAAAATCTCTGCCCAGAACATGGGGGACAAGGCCCTTCCCTTCCTGTGGCTTTTTTCATAGTGGTCCGTGCTGGTGTGGATCAAAAGTGATGCCATACAGAGTGACTGCCTGATGGATGGGTGGGTGGGGTCAGGCATAAAAAGCCATCCCAGGGAGCCTGAGATCAGATGTCATTGAAGATACGCAGGTAAGTGTAATCGGCCGGATCCTAAGACGGTAACAGAACACTCCTGGTGCGATGATGCACATACCAAAGCATGGCTGGTGGCTTCAGACCGAGGCTGTTTGAGACAAGCCCAAGGCAGACTTAGAGTTGTAGGTTTAGAGCGTCCCTCACCTACATGAGAAATCAAAGGTCACATTTCCCAAGTTCATTCTGGGTCACTGGGCCCCTCAGCACCACGCACTTGGTGGACTAGGGTCATCATTTAAAATATTTCCTGTTACCCACTGAACTAGGTACAACAGCCAGTATCAAACAGCCACTGCTCAGGTGCCTGCTTGTGGCTCCCAGGGCTCCACAGTTCTGCTCAGATGAGGGTGGGCCTCTCCCTCAGACAAGAAGGTGGCTGGGAATTAGCCTAGACTCCCCTGATCCACGTTTTCCCACTCTAGGTTCTTGTGGCCAGGGGACATCCTGTGACATCCCTGCTGACGTGACTTTAATTTCTATCGTGGCATACCTCTTTCCTGAACACGTGTCTTTGCAGAGCATGTCCTGGGGAGGCACAGCAGTCCCTGTGGCACGCCGACAGCTCTTTGCGACGGTCCTTCCTCCATACTAGGAAACATGACAGCCCTCAGTCAAACACACACTTTAAATTCCACCAGCCCTGACGATCCTGACCCACCCAGGAGGCCCTCACTTGAGATGCAAGGTCGTGTCTTAGCCCACGGCGTGTGGTTACCCGCCTGGCACCATGCACTCTGTGACAGCTGGGGCTGGCTGCCCTCCACCCACTGGGTCACGTACCACCTGGGAAGCTTCTGAAAAACAGTGGTGCTTGGGGGGCAGTTTGGGCAGATGGAGCCAAAAGCAGAGCCAGGACAGGAAGTCATTGGAACCAGGGGAGGTGGCCTGGCTCCCATGCAGGGCCCTCTGCATCTGGCTGGCTGGCAGACCAGGGACGAGGAGAGCGGGTTCAAAGTGGCCGGTCTTGACTCACACAGCGACGTTTGCACGCACAGCACTCCTCCACGGTCAGCAGCTGCAGCCTGATCACAGGACTCAGGAGCCCCTCGCTGTGAAGGCCGCCGCGTGGAGAGAAGGCGGGAGCAGTTTCTGACCTCAGTGGAGGACACTCACGGATGAGGACCTGCGGCCACCAGCAGAGAGGACATGGTCTCCCCTCCTGATGAGACATATCCTGAAGGCTGGGCCTGGGGCTAGAAACTTGTCTTTCAACTTGAGGCATCATGTCTCACCATGTCAGTTCTGTTGAGGTAAAAACAACTGTAAGTCGTAACAGGTTATCCCACCAAACTAGCTCATGGAACAAAATAAGATGATGCTTCCTCCGCATTTCAGGTCCACCCTCCGCACTGGGTCCTCCTCTGACAACCCTTAGGGCACTGGTGCCCAGGTGTCCATCTGTTCCCTGCCCACACAGCGACCCCTTGCTGGTGGCTACCACCAACCCCGTCCACAGCTGTCTTAAGGGAGCCACTGCCTGGGTCTGCACCCACCTGGGGCGTCAGCTGATTGGCTTCAGGCTCCACACCTGTCGTCCAGCTCCCAACGATTTGCTTTTTAGACTCAGCACAAAGCCGCTTCCTCTTCTTGGGTCCTTAGGCATATCCCCTCTCCCCCGACCCCTACTCCCCCCACTCCCCACTCCCCCCACAGCAAAGGACAAGCTCTGCTCATGAATACCTTTCTCACAGGAAAAGGAAAGGAAAAGACTGGCCAGTGTCTTCTCACCAGATACCTGATGACTCCGGGGCTGACTCAGTTTGCATTTAGTGTAATTTCTGAAACCTCGCAGTTCTGTCACATAGAAGCCATTCGAGTGGACCGGGCAGTAGAGGACGTGGGCAAGGTGGAACTTTTCTGAAGTGGGCTGAGGAAAACGGACCTCATCCATCCACGTTTCAGGTCGGTCTTGCCCACAGAATAAATCTGTTTTTATAGCTTCTTTTGGTTTTGACCCCCCCCCCACACACACACACAAAATAAAGTCAGCAGATGTGAAGTGTATTTACGCTTTTATTTAGGAACAATCAAAAAGATCTGAAGTACCATTTCGGCCCATTTCAAATTGTACAAGCAGTTTGTCCCTGTTCCCCTCCCTTATCCAAATCCACAGATACAAAATCTAGGAAATGTGCAATTTGCATCGTAGAAATAGCAGCATCCCCACAGGGGACCTCGTGATGCCTGGAGACAGCTGAGAGGGCAGTCCCCTCTTCCCAGCTCGGCACAGCCATCATCCAGAGGCAAGTCCCATCTCTGCTGAAAACATTCACGCAGGGTAAAGCATCCCTGGTCCACCCAGGCCTAAATGACAGGCACAGCACGCCTCTTGGTTTGGTCTCTCACATTTGGCCACCGCGGGAGGGGGGACCCTATTCCACAGTTCGGTCAAGTTTTGATTTGCCTCTGGACAGACAGAAACAGGGCAGTTGCCTCTTAGCACCAAGATGATCGTTTCTTCAGCCATCTCTGGGAGACAGGAAGCACACCAAAAGCAAACTGCTCCACAGTCCTTCCCGCATCGCTTCTCAGCAATGTGGCCCTCGGGAACAAAGGGTTTGCATGGAGACAACAGACACAGGCGGTCGGGCGGTCGAAAACCAGGAATCAGGAGCGGCAGGAAGGAATCCACAGCTTCTGGCAACCTCCCGACTCCCACAAAGACTGCTCAGTCAACTGTCAATGAACAATGGCCGGCAGGGCAGAGGGGCGGCTGGCATGTTTTCCCCTTTCGATAACAATTATGGCACAGTCTGGCCCTCCTGACACAGCGCAACAAAGCGGCTCTCAGAAGCCTGGTGGGAACTCCTCCGCCCAGAAGTGACCGCTTCTCCTCCCCTGGCGCTGGCCCCGGTTCACTGAGGCCCCATTACCATGCAGGGTCTCTGCTGGGCCTTGGGGGCGGTGCTGGCGGTCCCCTCGCCCTCCGTCAGCTCAACCTGCGGACCCGCCCACATTTCAAGCAAACTGCACAAATGAGACAGCTGTATGGGCAGGAGCCAGGGACGAGTGACCATCCCTTTAAACACAGATGACATGACGAACAGGCAGCACACGGGTAGGTTCGTACCCTAACAGTGTGTCTACGCTGGGGTTTGACTCAGGAAGACCAAGCACTTGGAGCTTTATATATTCGGTGGCTCTGAACAGCCTTTATCATCCTAGACATTACACCTTCAGCTCCAGTCACACTGAGTACTTTTAAATCCTCCATTTATCATGGAAGGGAACAGAAGTTAGGAAGCATTAGCCAAGGAAAGCTATTCACTCCCACACTCAGGTGCTCCTGTGTGCGCACATGCTCCCCACAGGGCCGTTCCGGAGGAAGAGGCACTGACGGCAAGTTTCAGGTGAACACTCGCACTCCTCTCAGGACCCCTGGCTGGCCACCCACCCCGACAGGACAGCAGGACACTAAGCGGACACGACCGCAGCCCCCACCTGACAGCCATGCTCACTGCTTGCCCCTGCAAAAGCCCGGGGGGCCGGGGGGGGGGCTGGTGATAACAAGGCAGTAACTATGTTCTTCGCGAATCCTTGCAGTCCTGCAAACCAAAAGATCTGAGTCTTTAAAAATCAAGACAGCCCGTCCATGGCCGTATGGTAACCAGGGCCTGCCTCGTCCATCCCCGACGTGGGGTCTCCGCCCCTGCTCCAGGTTTTAGAGCAAGAACACCTGGCTCCTGTTAGGTCCAGGCTGTCATGTCCCCAGTCTGGTGAAGGGCGAGCCCCATTCAAAGGAATGGCCAGCTTTGCAGGCAGGTCACAGAACAGCCAGTCTTGACAGTGAGCTCAGGACTGAAGAACCAAAAAGCAGACTCTCTGGGGCCAAATGCTCGGTCTGTGGTCCTCACAGCTACTTACAGACGCCGGGCCAACTGCAGGGGAACTGGGGTTCATCCCCCGACCCCTTCCCACTGTGACTGGACACTGGGAACAGACAGGTTCCAGCAGAAATGAATTCAAGCCGAGGCCTGTCAGCTCCGTTTGGACGTAGAGTTGGACTGGGCAGTGGGCCAGGCGGCACCCATGATGGCCACTTCCATCTACTCGGCCAAAATCAAAACCCATTCTATAAAATGGGCCACAGAAAACAGCATGGTGGGTACCCAGATTGAAGCCTCACTTGGGGAGGGGACTGTGCAGGACAGGCTTGGGCTCCATACCCCCCTTCTCAGGTATTGGAGCTTTTCTGTGGGCAGGTGCTCCCCAAGCCACACAGAGATGCCCCCCAGGTCTGGGCAGGAAGGCTGGGTGGGCCTGTGCTTAGGGAAAGGCAGCGAAGGAGACTGCAGGGGGACCCCTGTCTGGAGTGAGGAGAGCTGAGCCCGTTGTCCTCCTGACCCAGGCAGGCGGCTTGGCTGTGACCTGAAGAGCTGGCTGTGTGGACCTTTACATGTCTAGAGGCTTTTTCTCCGTCAGCGTACAACTGAGCCTTGCAAATCAATGGGACACGTGAAAATGTAAGCTTCATAGAAAAGGCGAGTCAAACAGGTAACCTGCCCCAGGTAAACTCCGAGCAAGGAAAAAGGGGGTGGGGGAGAAACTAAAGAAAAACCCAAACTATAGGTTTGGTTTTAAGATTTTCTTCTTGGCTGGTTCTCTTCTGCCAAATCCTTTATCCACTTGGGCTGTGGCGTCTGATCTGACAAAGCTGCTCCAATCCCCAAATTTTGGTCCGAGAAGAGAACAGGGAGGTAAGAGGTAATAGGGTTCAAAACAGGGCCGCACAAGCAGGGAGTGGTGGGCGTGAATGTGGCTAGAAACGCAAGCACCCTGCACGGCAAGCTGCCTGGCAGGTGTCCCCGAGTCAGAGGCCAGAAGGGGGTGACATAGGGCCTGTCCCTGGATCACTGACTGAGCAGGAGAAAACCCCCAAGAGCCACTTCTCAGCCTAGAGAGCACACTGAAACCTCCTGGCGGCCGGCCTCCCACGGCCAGCTGGGACGAGGCCATCAGCACACGAGGGAGCCTACAAGGCACCAGCCGACACTGCCCAGCTCCCAGCTTCTGCTTCTGGAGAGCGGGGTGTGGGGGCCTCAGGTCAAGGCGCTTTGGTCCACCTGAACAGCTGCCAGTCACTCGGCCAAGCAGGGATCCCTAAGTCACAGTGTGCTGCCAAAGCCCCAACCGGCGGCCAGCAGCCATCCTACTCAGGAATTCTATTTCAGGAACCTGCAACTCCCAGAAATGAGGACCTCCTCCCAAATCAAAAACCTCCTCAAGAATCAAGAAATAAAACAAGTAATCGAAATATGCAAAGTATATGTATCATAAATCCAGAATTCCTGTATTAAAACGGTGACCTGGTTTCACCTATTAAAACTGGATCTACAATCCCCTGTAAAAAACACTAAACCACACATGGATAAGTCGTCGGCAACGAGAAACACCGAGATATGGTACTGTCTCCAATGGGTCCAGGTGCATGCAGGGGGCAGAGAGAGATTAGTCACCTTACGAAATGGGCTTTTTCTTCAGGACAGGCTAACTCCACCCCACCCCTCTCAACTCTGCAGCCCACAGCTGCATTCCACCGTAGGCGACATCACAGAATCTAACCTGTCAGCGATCTGCCTTGTGACGGGGCCACGGGGTGGCTGCTACCGTCCTATGGGCCCACGGCACTGCTGGTGCAGTCCTGATTTCCGGGCCTGTGTGGGTTTTTCTCTGTGCCCGGTTAGCCGTGTTCATGGTTTTGTGCCCACATCAAAGCCCAGGGAACCTGCTGCAACGTCCCTTCAGGCACCTGCTCAATGACCCAGCCATCTCTCCCACCATCACCTTTGATCATCTTATTCTTTTCAAGCGTGAGGCCCACACCCACTCATTCACTCCCGTCCGAGAGCCCAGTGGGGAGGAGGGTCTGGCCCCTCGCTGGGCTCCTTACCTGGCTGGTGGTGAGGACCAACCTCTGTGAGGAAAACAGGCCGCCTTTTCCAGCTTTTAAAGACGAGCTGGTGCTGAGGGTGGATCGCTGTCTATGACCTACATGAACTTGTCCACCATTTTTTTTTTCTGTCTTGCTGTTTGGGTTATAAGTGAAATGCGAATACAAATAACCAAGGAAACCCTCTCTAAAGACATGCCCCATTGGCCAGTACGTGCAGGGCCCTGGGGGTGATGCTGGGAGGGTGTCTCCCCAATACCTGCAGGTGGCTTCGTGCCGGGCCGCCCAGGGCACCCCATGTACCGGCATTCCCTCCAACACAGGCTACTTTCCCCGAAATCCACATGCCAGCCACTAAGTTCCTCAAGAGTACACACGTCAGATGCCTATTTCCGGAGCAAAGTACCAAATGGATCTCTGCACTGTATATGTGTACATATAAATTAATCTGAATGTACATAAACGCTAAAGGAAAAATTCCACGTGTCTGTTCTCTGAAGGAAGACAGTAACTCGCCATTCTTGGCAATTCCACAGAGAGGCCTTTGGGGTTAATAGCTTTATGCCCAAAATGGAAAGGATACAAAAACAGGCTGCACAACTCACAAGTCACCTGTTTGAAACACGTTAAGAGGAGTTTCCTATTGGGACAGAGAGGGCAGGAGACACTTCTGAAGGACAAGGATGGTTTGAGGGCTTCTGGCTTCCAAGCGAGCCCTCTCCTGGAAGCAGAGGGTGCTGCGAGCATCTTCGTCCTCGCAGGCAGCCAGTGAAGGCCCTGTCCAGTCCAGTTCCCTGGTGGGGTCGGGAGAAGGATGGCGCCTGACCCACCACCAGCTTCCTGCCCAAAGCCCACGCCTCCCTCAGGGGTCTCCTAGTGCTGCGAGCCCAGCCTGAGGCCTTGATGCTCTGGGACGCAGGTGGTTTCCTGGAGGTGAGCGGAGCTGCAGGCGATGCTTCTGCCCGCCCCGCTCGTCCCCGGCTGCTCTCAGAGCAGCCAGTCTTGGGGAAACAGAGATTTACCATTTAGTACAACTTTGTAAGCAAGTTTCCCAATGTTGCAAAGGCACCTTTTCCTGTGATTTTTCTCAATTAAAACAATGGATATGAGGGTTAAGCTAAAGCAGACAGAGATCTTGTTTCCAACTTTGCGGAAATAAATACTGAACTTTCAAATTAGAAATCCTCACGAGCACCTGTCCAGTGATGGCCAGCACCCCTGGGCAAGTGACCAGCACGCCAGCCAGGCCCTTGGAGAGGGTGCCGGGAGCACCTGGGGGTCCTGCTAGGTCTTTGTGTCGAGGCCACCCCAGCTCTGATCACTTTAAGAAGTCCTGAATCCCATCGGTTCTCGCTCTCGCTTCCAGGCAAGGTGGGTCTTCCTTCCTAAAACACAGGTGGCTCTGAAGAGAGGGGGATGGGCTTGGAACACCCCACACTGTGGCTGTGCACTGACTTTCACCCCACCCGTTTCTGTTTTCAACTTTCCTCTCACTCTAAACATCTAAAAAAAGATTTTTTTTTTTAAAGCGGGCACCTAGGTCAGTACATTAGGCTTGACAACAAACGTTTCTGTAGTTGAAACTGACAAAGTTATGGTCCATGATTCAAACTTCCGTGAAAAAGCAGAATTACTGCAACCACTTAAGAGAGTGGGGAGCACCCCACACAAATCACACAACCAGTCCATTTTTAAATGCGGGACACAGTGGGCTCTGCACTGATGATCCCATCAGGCAAGGCCAGCCCAGAGGAAGCTGTGCTGGTCACCGCTGAACGCAGAGGGAGTCTCTCCAAAGGTACTGCCTTGAGGAACACAAAGGGGGCCCAGGGGCTCCAGGCGGAATCTGAGGGTGCCCACAGCGCCTGCCTGACCCTGGACAGTGAGGGGACCTGTGGCCCCAGCCATCTCCAGAGAACAGACACAGGGCATTTTCAGAGATGATGTAAAAGACAATGTACTGCTTTGCTAACCAAAGTTTCTATGTAATAAAAGTGTTTATAATATGATGTTTTATTAAATGTGTATAGGCGGATTTATAGGTTAAAACTTTGACTCTGTGTCTATGAATATGAAATCTGAACTACGTTATCCACTGGAAGTCAAAGGAAAGGTCCTACATTGTGGGAGGAAGAACTGACGAGAACTTGCTCTCCCTGCTTGCTCGGTGGTGGCAGGCGGAAGGTGACGGGGGCTCTGGGCTGTCTGGGAGGCTTCCAGAAGCTCTTGTGCGCGCCCAGCGGCCAGGCATGGGAACGGCCTGTGGCAGCAGAGAGTCGGTGGGGCCCTTCCACATGGCAGGCGGCATCCCAGACTGGCCCGTCCTTCACAGTAATTGGTTCTAATTCAGTCTGTTTCTGAGGAGAAAACACATCAACACATGTCTGTCACCTCCATGTCAGAGGCCGCCTGTGCAGCCCCCAGGGCAGCACGCCATCTTCGCCATACCAGGGTGGCACCACTGGCTTTGGGGACCTCAATTCCATGAGCAATGCCTTCATGCCAGACACTCCCTGCTCTGCAGCCAGAGGGAATGTGCAGAAGGGAGGCGGGTTAAGGACGGGACGCTGGCTCAACCTGGTGTGGCCATGGGCACTCCAAGGGGCCACCGCCATGCCCCGGGCCTCGCAGCCGGGCGGGGCCTCGTCTCCTCCGGGCCCACTCCCTCGCGTGCCTCAGCTCAGCTGGCAGGCCACCGCCACCTCTGGGGCCCTGTCCTACTCTGCTGCGTCCTGCCCTCTCCTTCCGGCTCCCCGAACACACTGTTCTAATAGAGCGGCAGCTGGGTCTAGTTTCTGACATGTATTCTACTGATGTCTCCACTTTGTTTAGCACTTCCGACCCTGAAGTCAGAGACAGTGGAGCTGCTCAGAGGGCCACTATCCATGCTGTTTACAGACGTGGCCCTTGTGCTGCGGTGCTGACAAAGCTGTGACAAGCTCGGAACAGACGCACAGACAAGCCCTTCCTGCACTCGTGGTTATCCTCCTGGGACGGGAGAGTGTGGTGTCACAGCGGCCTGGCTCCCCCATCTCTCCTGCTCTGTCCCACCCAGGACATCAACACTTTACTTGGTGTTGACTCCTCTCAAGCTGCGATTCAAGCCCATTCATCCCAACTCCAGGTCAGCTTCTTAAAAAAATTGTGGTAAAATATATACAACATAAAACCTACCATTTTAACCATTTCATGCATGAAGTGGCATTAGTATTCACAATGCTGTGTAACCACCACTCTATTTCCACCTACCCAAGAATATAACCTAGAATAACATTTAATTTACAAAAGCAAAAGGAACGAGTTTTTTCTAGTTCCCAGCAGTCTATGCTGTTTCACTGGCAAAGCCAAAGCCTGGGTGGGCACCCGCCAGGGGCAGGCCCCGAGCTGAAGAAGGCTCCTAAGGCAGCCGCCCTGTGAGGCCACAGCTGCCCCCGGGTGCTCAGGATGCTCCCCAGGGGGCCCTCACTGACTCATGGGCGCCTGGAGGAAAGCAAGGTCAAGTGCAGAAGCACCAGGTCCCGGAACCAACGTGTAAAGGTCCACGAATCAGACAGGCTGAGCATCCAGACACTCCCCCAGGTTCCACAGGCTCCTGTGAGGACCTGAGTTACAGGCTTCTGGCCATCCTGGGGCGAGAGTGCCTAAGAGTGGGGAGGGCAGGGAGAGGCTGGGGACTCAGGGACGGAGACCCTCGGCAATCAATGCTTCATAATGTGACTTAGCTGTAGCTTCAAAACTGTTGTCAGTAAAATAATCTAGTTTTCTATCAAGTGCTAATACCATGATCCATGAGGAACAAAAGTCAAGGTTTTGACTTAGCCATATATGGCTAAGAGGGAAAATGATTTTCCACTACTTCTACATCAGAAAGAACAATAGAAATGTAAATTACAGTATTTTCATCATTGAAAAACAAAACAAAACCTCTCATGTATCCAAGGACAATTAAAGACTCTTTTTCCTTTTGTTCACTAATTTGAGCTGAATTGCCTCTCAAGTTCTATTGCTCTCTCCTACCAGTGGTGTGGTTCTGTCTGATTCGGTGACGTTTTGACCTATTTTCCTTTTGCTAAGAAAGGGCTAGAAAAACTTGGCCCCTTGTAGGTTCACCACGTTCCTTCCCTGCACAGGTTTAAGAAAACATGAAACGAAATGAAAAGCCAGCTCTGAAGCCTTTGTCTGTTTATGCTTTGTATGTTATGCTCGAATGACGTCTGTGGCCACTTGCCTTTGAGGCAGCCAGGCAGCCACCCTAACACAGCAGATGCCCCCACGCAGTAAATTCAGTCCCGCCCATGGGTGCCCCCTCCCCACACCTGCGAGGACGGCCATGGCTCCCGGGGGCTCCTTACCCAGCTGACGTCCAGCCTGGGGACTCGGAGTGTCACAGGGCTCTGAGCTGGCCTCAGGGACACTGGGCTCCCATGACTCACTGTTTTCTGACACCTCCGAATAGGTGTCACCGAGCCCTTTGTGAACTGCTGCAGGGTCCCCAGGGCCCTGGTCCTCGCCGCCTGTGTCTGCCACGACCCGGATCTCCTCGCCCACTTTCTCGGCAAACCACTGCTTCACCTGCTGGGAGCTCATCTGGGTCTTGTCGCAGAGGCTCTGCAGGTCCTCCTCACTCAGCGTCTTGTGTGTCAGGCAATAGTCCTGCAGCAGCTCCCGGGTGCCAGGGGCCATGACCAGCAGCCCTGGTGGGAAATTGCCCCGCTTGTAGTCTTCGTACCACCTGAGCTGGCCGTTCTTCAGGGCGTACCTGCTGTCCCCGAACCAGCGCACCACCTCTGGCCGCGGCAAGCCCGTCTGGGCCACGATGGAGTCGTAGTCCTGGGCGCTGGGCCACTGCGTCTGCACAAAGAGCTGGCGCAGCAGGTGTCGCTGCTGTGCTGTCTTCTTGCAGCTCACCTTGCCAGGGGGCTGCTCGGCCAGCTTGTTCGGGCCGTCGTCTTCGGGCTCGCAGGGGCCCAGCCCGGGCAGCTCACTTTTGCCATTGGCTTCAGTGACCCGCAGGTTCTTGAGATTGATTTTAATGGGGCTGACTTTGCGTTCTGCCAACATGTGGCTGCTGGGCATTTCCAGGGAGCCATTCTCCCCAGGGACCCTCAGGTCACCCGCCAAAATGTCTGCTCCACCCTCATCCTCAGCGGCCTCCCCCTCCTCCAGAGAGCCACTCCCATCAGCTTTCATGGTCTCTTCCGCATTCACTTTTTTCCTTCTCTCAGAAAACCAGCTGTCAATCTCTCTTCGGGTCATTTTGGTTTCAGTCCTCAGGCGGTCCAGTTCCTCGTCGAGAGGAAGGGGGTTTTGTGCAAAACTGCTCTCCAGGGCTCGGAGCTGCTCGGGGGCTCGCTCCCTGTATTTGGTTGATGTGAAGTCAGGGATCTGGTGCCAGGACTGTCGTTTGGCAGAAGGGTGGGTGGCCAGAGTGGCTGCTGGTGGGACACAGGTCACCTCAGGGGCCTTGGACGCCGGAGAGAAGGGCACGTCTGGCACAGAGTCGATGATGACAGAGCCGGGATCTCCGGGCATCATGGCCCGGGAGCCCTTGAGGTTCCGGCAGTGGTACCTGCGATCACTGAACCACTTCCGCACCTCCCTGGTACTGAGGCCCGTCACTTTGGTCAGATGCTCAACTTCGCTCTGTCCTGGGAACTGGTTCCGACAGAAGCTACCTTTCAGAGCTGACAGCTGTTCATGGGATTTCTTATTTTTGTAGATGCTGGCATCGAGGAAGGCTTGGGAAGTTATGCTGGGGCACGCTGTGAGCAGAGACTGGGCTGCGTTCACCACCTTCACGGCTGACGTCGTGTTTGAACACACAGTGTTAATGGGCGCAACAGCCGGCTGCTTGGGGACCGATGTCACTGCCAGGGGCAGGGACGAGCTCGGTGCCTGCAGCCCGTTGGCCATCAGTGGCTGAGTGACCAGAAGTCCCCCTGCCGTGCCTTCTGGCTGTCCCACAACATGACCCGGGAGAGCGGCCTGGATGAGATGCTGGACGTTGCCAGCGCTGGCAACCAGGGGGGTATTGAGGACGGTGATGGTGGGCTGAGGTACAGACTGAATGACCGTATTGAACATCTTTTTCCGTGCGTCCTCGATCTCCTCAGGGGACCAGCTGATCCCTTGCTTTAGCCTCTGGGCTGTGAACCAGATCTTGAGCTGTTCTTCTGGGTACTTGGTGACCACCGTCAAATAGCAGAGCTCGGCTTTGGTCGGGTAGGGGAACTTGTGGAAAGAGTTCTTCAGGAAGCTGTTGGAGTCCATGGCCGCATTGTACGTGGGAATGCTGCTCAGCGGGATCATCACTTTGGGGAGGGACTTGGAGGTGGGCGGTGGCGGGTGGGCGTGGTGCTGGGCGCGCAAGGGCGGCTGCTGCTGCAGGGGCAGGAACTGCGCGATGCCGGCGGGCAGAACTGGCACCGTCCCTGTCAGAGGCCCGTTGGCCGTATGGGGGGCCTTTGTGGGGGTGGCAGATGCCTGGCTGACTGGGACGGCCCCGTTGACAAAGGAGTGGTCCCCCTCTTTCACCTCTGCTTCCCCAGCTGATGAGGTTGGTAAGGCCTCGCCGACGGGCTGATTGGGGACGTTTTCCTTGAGCGTATGAATCTTTTTGGCTTCAGCTTTGCCTTTCATGATCTTCATGATCGGGGTTTTGGTGATGATGATTTCCGCCTGCCCATCGGTCCCTTCGGCATTGGGCTCGCCCAGTAGGTCAGGAGTGCTGGTGCTCTCGGGGACGCTCTGCTCCACAACGACGTGATTGTCTGGCTTGGCCACATTCCACACAAAGCTGGCGTGCCCCGAGTGGCACTTGGCATTGTGCAGAGAAAGCCCCTCAGGAGTTTTTGCCGGGAAACTGCACTCAGTGCATACAAAAGATGGGTCTTTATTAAAGTCTGTGTGCTCGGAGTTCATGTGCCCCACAAACTGGGTCATGTCCTGGGACCTGAAATCGCAGTATTTACAGGAATACGAATAGCCATCCAAAGTGGCCCGGTGCCCGTTGGCCAGCGCGGCGCCGTCGGTGCTGCTGGAGTTCTGGGTGGCCTCGCCGCTCGCGGCAGGCGCGTCTGGGGGCAGGTCCTGCTGGGGTCCTTCAGGCAAAGCCTCGGCCGGCTGGGCCTCCGCGCTGGGGGCCTGCAGCACCACCGCCTTCACCGGGATCATGCACGGGGTGGTGGACTTCCTCTTGCTGGCCATGGTGACAGCCACTCTGGGGGATCAGTGGCCGAAAGCTCGTCCCATCAAGGGCCTCACAGTACAAGTTCCAGCCGCTCCATGAGGGCCAAAGAAACGTTTCCAAGGGTAGCTTTTTCAGTTGTTGGCAGAAAGCAAGTTTTCCCTATTAAACCTGAGGAGGAAGGGAAAAAAATGATTAAGATCTTGGAAGCTCTGTCTGTGTGTTTCTCAGCTACCCAGACACACTCCACTGCTTGACTTCTATCACTGGGCCCTTTCACAGGAAGTTCGGCAGCAGCCTGAATGTCCAGTTTGAGTCAGGAGCCCCCCAAACACTAATGTAGAAGAATGACCTGGGGATGTTCCAACACCATTTGATAGATCCCAGCCATGTGGTTTTGTTTTGTACTTCCCTCTGCATCCTTGCATTAAGAAACTCAGATTCAAAAACAAAAACGACAACAAAACAATCCTGTTTTGGACCTCCAAATTAATTCTGACCATGTCCGAGTAAGAACAAAAGATCCTAGTGTAATTCTTGTTTAATGTTTGGGCCAACCAGGGTTTTCTTTTCATAGCCTTCCCACACATGAGAACAAGATGACGCCTCTGCCTTAACCAAGCCAGGCCCAGAGGCCAAGTCGGCGGGAGGCGGGGCAGGCGGCACAGTCTGGCTGCAGGAGCCAGGCCTCTCTCTCTGGCTTCTCCCTGCCTGCTGCCCTGTCAAACCCATTTCCAGCTACAGAAGCGGGATCACCTCCCAGTTACGAGCTGTACCCCTGACCACTGTCACGCAGGGAAAGCACGGGGTCAAGGGATCCACAGGCCCCTTACATTTTTATTTCTTTCGATGCCTTTATTGTTCCTTGAAAACCAACAATTAAATCTTTGGTCCATTTGAGATTCAAAAGCTGGGGTGACTGATTTGTTTACATGTAAAATAATTACAATAACAATGATTTCATGAGATGCCTGAGAAAGTTTTTCTGTCATGTCTATTATCGATCATCATTACCTTTCCTGTAGCAAATTATAATACTGATAATGACTAAAATAATACTAATACCAAAATCATGTTATCATCAGTGTTTGGATTTGATATAAAAATGTAGAGAAAATTAAAATATCTCTATTCAAATTCTTAGTAAATAAACATAGCAAACTATTTTTCTGTTTGTAAGTCTCACCCTGATGATCATAAGAAATAATTACTATTAAAAAATAGGGTGATATAAGGATTAACATATGCCCAGATCTAACCACTTGTCACCATTTCCCCAATCAATTTGAAATGTCATGCAGGTTTTTTTTTACTTAATTTTTAATATAAATATTAAATGAAATTTAAGAAAATGAAACCACCTATAATTTTGTATACTCTTCCATCTAGGGCAAATATTTTATACATATTTTTAATCATGGTGGGTACATACTTGTGGTTTTTTTCACTGAACGTTACAACATAAATATTTTCATTAAATACTTTTCATAATTATAACATTCAATAGCTGCCAATAATACACCACTATGGACTGAACTCATCCTCGTCTGCTACTGAACGTGCTTCCAGCATCCCTCTCTCACAGGTGACAATGAAATGACCTCTGGGTATATAGGATGTATTTCTATTAAACTATTTTCAGAGGATAAGTTCATAGAAATGGGTTTACCACCTCGGTGGGTATCAACATTTCTAAGCTCTTCTATATGTTATTGGCAAACATTTTAAATCAAATGCTTTACAGTTCCAAATCAGGAAAGCTAAGAGTAATAGTTATGTTTCCAGTGATCAAATCAGATTTTCAGATAAATCATTAAAGATATCAAATAGAGTATCTGAAAGTGCAAATGACATAAGAAAAAACAGATAAATTAGACTTCATCAAAATAAAAAACTTTTGTGCTTCAAAGGTCACCATCAAGAAAGTGAAAAAGACAATCTGCAGAATGGGAGAAAATATTTCCAAATCATACATTTGATAAGGGCCTTGTATTCAGAATAAAGAACTCTTACAACTCAACAACAGAGAGACAAAAAAAAATTTAAAAATAAGTAAAGGATTTGAAAATACATTTCTCCAAAGAAAATATACAAATGGCCAGTAAGAACATAAAAGAGTATACAACATCATTAGTCATTAGGGAAACGCAAATCAAAACCACAATGAGAAATCACCTCATACCCATTAGGATGGCTACTATAAAAAAGAAACCAGAAAATAACAAGTGTTGGCGAGGATGTGGAGAAATTGGAACGCTCGTCACTGTTGGTGGGAATGTAAAATTGCATAGCTGCTATGGAAAACGGTATGGTCTTTCCATTCTGCTGATTGTTTCCTTGGATGCACTGAAGTTTTTAAGTTTGATATAGAGTCCCTTTTGTCTATTTTCCTTTGGTTGCCTGTACTTTTCATGTGAGATCCAAGAAAGTACTGGCAAACCCATGTCATGAAGCTTTTTCCCTAAGTTTTCTTTTAGAAGTTTTATACTTTCAGGTCTTATATTTAAGTCTTTAATCTATTTTAAGTTAATTTTTGTATATGGTGTAAGGTAACAGTCCAGCTTCATTCTTTTGCATGTGGATATCCAGTTTCTCCAGCACCTTTTATTGAAGAGACTGTCCTTTCTCCACTGTGTAATCTTGGCACCCTTTTTGAGATCATATGAGTTTATTTATGGATTCTCTATTCTGTTCCATTGGTCTGTCTGTATGCCAGTACCATACAGTTTTTAAAAAATAATTTTTTATTTTTCAATTACAGTTGACATATAATATTATATTAGTTCCAGGTGTACAACACAGTGATTAGACATTTATATAACTTACAAAGTAATCAATCCAATAAATCTAGTATCCACCTGGCACTATACATAGTTATTACAATATTATTGACTATATTTCCTATGTTGTACTTTACATCCCAATGACTATTTTGTAACTACCAATATGTACTTCTTAATCCCTTCCCCCTTTTTACCCATCTCCCCAACCCCCTCCCATCTGACAACTATCAAAATGTTCTCTATATCTATGAGTTTCTTTCTGTTTTGTTTATTTATTTTGTTCTTTAGAGTCCACATATAAGTGAAATCATACGGTATTTGTTTTACATAAGTGAAATCATACGGTATTTGTTTTTCTCTGTCTGACTTACTTCACTTAGTATAATATCCTTAGGTCCATCCATGTCATTGCAGATGGCAAGATTTCATTCTTTTTTATGGCTGAGTAATATTTCATTGTATATATATGTACCACTTCTTTATCCATTTGTCTATTGATGGACACTTAGCTTGCTTTCCATGTCTTGGCTATTATAAATGATCCTGCAATGAACATATGGACGTATGTCTTTTCAAATTAGTGTTTTGGGTTTCTCTGGATAAATATCCAGAAGTGGAATTACTGGGTCCTTCTTGTCTCGTTATAGCCTTTGTTTTAAAGTCTGTTTTGACTGGTATAAGTATTACTACCCCAGCTTTTTTTGTTTGTTTCCATTTTTATGAAATATCTTTTTCCATCCCTTTACATTCAGTCTGTGTGTGTCTTTCTTTTTTTTTCTTTTTTTTTTTTTAAAGATTTTTTTTTATTGGGGAATTGGGGGATGGGACAGCGCTGGGGAATTGGGGGAAGGGGAACAGACAAGTTGCTGTCGTTTTGTTCTTCAGTCTAGTTGTGGAGGACGTTGCTTCACTGGCCCATGTTGGCACCATCATTGCGCTCTTCCCGGGCGAGGCAGATCAGTCACCGGCTTCTGGATGGCCGCTCACTGCGGCTGCTGGCCGCTCACGCTGGCTGCTGGCTACACACGGTAGCCCATGGCAACCCACTGCCACAGGGGCTGCAGCCTATGCCGTCGCCAGTGACTCACGGCAGCCCAGCTCCAGGTTGAGCTGTTGTTCAGCATCTTAGCTGTGGAGGGCAGTGTCACTGGCCCTCATATGTGGGATCCGAACCGGGGCCCTCTGGCGTCCCAAACCAGCTCTTAACTAACGCGCCACTCGGCCGGCCCTGTGTGTGTCTTTCAATCTGAAGTGAGTCTCTTGTAGGCAGCATATGTAAGGGTTTTGTTTTCTTATCCATTCTGCCACCCTATGTCTTTTGATTGGAGCATTTAGTCCATTTGCATTTAAAGTAATTGTTGATATATATGTAGTTACTGCTATTTTATTATTCATATTTTAAAAAATATTTTATTGGGGAATTGGGGAAGGGGAACAGCCAAGTTGTTGTCCTTCGATCTTAGTTGTGGAGGGCGCAGCTAGCTCAGCTCCAAGTCCAGTCGCCATCCGGCTGCCCGTTGGCAGCTCGCAGCTGCTCAGCTCAAGGTGTCATGTTCAATCTTAGTTGCGGGTGGGTGTGGCTGACCATCCCATGCGGGAGTCGAACCAGAAACCTTGTTGTTAGGAGCACGTGCTCTCACTAGCTGAGCCATCCTGCCACCTGTTGGCAGCTCAGCAGCAGCTCAGCTCAGGCACAGCTCACTGACCAATGTGGGAATCGAACCAGCAACCCTATTGCTCAGAGCTCACACTCTTAACCAACTGAGCGACTCAGCCGGCCCCTATTATTCATATTTTTTATCTTTTTCTTCTTCATAAAGAAATCCCTTTAACATTTCTTGTAATACTGGTTTGGTGGTAATGACTTTCTTAAGTTTTTTCTTGTCTGGGAAGCTCTTTATCCTTCAATTCTAAGTGATAGCTTTGCTGTGTAGAGTAATCTTGGTTGTAGGTCCTTGCTTTTCATCACTTTGTGTATTTCATGCCAAGTTTCTGCAAAGTTTCTGTTGAGAAATCATCTGAGTCTTATGAGAGCTCCCCTGTAAGTAACTAACTGCTTTTCTCTTGCTGCTTTTAAGACTCTCTGTCTAGTCTTTGGAAATTTAATTATGATGTGTCTGGGTGTGGGCCTCTTTGGGTTCATCTAATTTGGGATTCTCTGCACTTCCTGGGCTTGAATATCCATTTCCTTTGCCAGGTTAGAGAAGTTTTCCATCATTATTTCTTCAAATAGGTTTTCAATTCCTTGCTCTCACTCTTCTCCTTCTGGTACCCCTATGATGCAAATATTGAAATGCTTGATGTTGTCCCACAGGCGTCTTAAACTATTATCATTTGGGGGGATTCTTCTTTCTTTTTGCTGTTCTGTTTGGGTGTTTTCTGCTACCTTATCTTCCAAATCGCTGATTCAATCCTCTGCTTCACCTCATCTACTGTTGATTCCCTCTAATGTAGTCTTCATTTCAGTTATTGTAATCTTTATTTCTGACTGGTCCTTTTTTATGTTTTCTATCTCCATTTTTATGTTTCTTATCTCTTTGCTGAAGCACTCACTGAGATCATTGAGCATCCTTATAACCAGGGTTTTGAATGCTGCATCTGGTAGATTGCTTGTCTCGATCATGTTTAGTTCTTTTTCTGGAGTCTGGTTCTGTTCTTTCATTTGGGAGGTGTTTCTTTGTCTCCTCGTTTTGGCTGCATGTTTGTTTCTATGTATTAGGTAGGGCTGCTATGTCTCCCGGTCGTGGAAGAGTGACCTTATGTAGTAGGTGTCCTGTGGGGCCCAGTGGTGCAGTCTCCCTGGGTCACCTGAGCTGGGTGCTCCAGGTGTGTCCCTTGTGTGGGTTGTGTGTGCCCTCCTGTTTTGGTTGAGCCTTGATTGCTGTTGGCACATCAATGGGAGGGGTTGACCCTCAGGCTTATTGGTTGTGAGGACTGACTGTGACTGCAGTGGAGGAACTGTTGTGCAGGGCCTCATCCTACGAATCAGAATTCACTTTAGCAGGGCTCTGATGCCTGCCAAGTCTGCCCTTTGGGTGTCATTTGTAGAGGTGGTTGGGTGGTGCTCTGGTGTGGTCCGAAGCTGGCCACTAGGTATGTTGGTTCTGGGGCCTCTTGGGAAGGATTCTATTGCAGTCAAGGTCAGTTGCTGCCTCAAAGTGACCTGCAGGTAGTTGCCACTTGTGCTGGGCTTGGAGGTACCTGGGAAAGGCTAAGCTGAAAACTGAGGCCAGCTATCTCTAGTGCTGGGCTTGAGGCTGCTAGTACAAGAGGTACAGAGCATGCTGAGGCCAGATGCTGCTTGTCTGGGGTTTGTGAACCTTTGAGAGATTTTAGGAAGTCTGCAGCATGAAGCAAAACAGACCATTTGTATGGAAAAGCCACTGGAAGTGACTTGGGTGGGCCCACAGGTTGGGTCTCAGGGAACCACCAGGGCAGGGCCAGCAGTGATACAGCCAGGTTGATGGAGACTCAGATATGGCTCCCACCTGCGTGTGTAGGCTGGGTTGGGGAGGACTCAACAAATGGCTTCTGCCAGCAGTTGTGTCTGGGAGAAAGCTGCCCTTCCAGTCCTTGCCCCAAAGCCAGACAATTCAGTTTCTCCCCATATGTCCCTGATGCCTTTTTTTTTTTTAAAGATTTTTATTGGGTAATTGGGGGGATGGGAACAGTGATGGGGAATTGGGGGAAGGGGAACAGACAAGTTGCTGTCGTTTTGTTCTTCAATCTAGTTGTGGAGGACGCTGCTTCACTGGCCCAAGTTGGCACCATCATTGCGCTCTTCCCTGGCGAGGCAGATCAGTCACCGGCTTCTGGACGGCCGCTCACTGCGGCTGTTGGCCGCTCACGCTGGCTGCTGGCTACACATGGTAGCCCATGGCAACCCACTGCCACAGGGGCTGCAGCCCACGCCGTCGCCAGCGACTCACGGCAGCCCAGCTCCAGGTTGAACTGTTGTTCAGCATCTTAGCTGTAGAGGGCAGTATCACTGGCCCTCATATGTGGGATCCGAACCAGGGCCCTCTGGCATCCCAAGCGAGTTCTTAACCATCGCGCCACTCGGCCGGCCCCCTGATGCCTTTTGAGCTGCTGCCCCAGTGCTGGAGCTCAGAGCGAGTGAGTCCGTCAGCAAGTAAGTCTGTGTGCAGACCCTTTAAGAGGAACACCTGGGACTCTGTCTCACTCATCCACAATCTCTGCTGGTTTTCAAAGACAGAAGTTATGAGGACTTCTCTTCACAGCAATGGAACCCTGAGCTGGGTAGCCTGGTGTGGGGCTGGGACCCCTGACTCCACCAGGTGGACCTCTGCAGCCCAGATAGCCCTCCTGATTTTCAACCACCATATGTGGGTGTGGGACCAGCCCATTCCATATCTCCGCCCCTCCTACGGTCTCAAAGTGGCTTCTTCTGCATATCCTTAGTCTCAGGGACTGTTCAGCTAGACTTTAGGCAATTCTCAATGATAGTTGTTTTGTAGTTTATTAGTAATTTTGATGTGGTCGTGGGAGGAGGTGAGCCAGTGTTTACCTACTCCACCATCTAGATGGAGACTTCCTGCCAGTACCATACAGTTTTGATTACTGTACACCTTCGTAATGTATTTTGAAATCAGGATGTTTGAGGCCTCCATCTTGGTTTTCCTTTCTCTAGATCAGCAGTTTTCAACCTTTCACAGGGGTTGCCTAAGACCATCGGAAAACACATATTTCGGAAAACACAGGGGTCTTAGGAACTGAGACACCCCTCCTCTATCCGTCTCCAGACCCACATGCAAATATGTCCACATACGAGTACCCGGCAACCCGTGAAAGGGTCGTTTGACCCCCAAAGGGGTCGCGACCCACAGGTTGAGAACCGCTGCTCTAGATTGTTTTTGCTATTCAGAGTCCTTTGAGAGTCCACATGAATTTTAGGATTTTTTTCTATTTCTGCAAAACAAAATGCCATTGAGATTTTGATACGGATTGCATTAAACCCGTAGATCACTTTGGGTAGTATGGATACTTTAATAATATTAATTCCTCCAATCCATGAACATGAGATGTCTATTTATTAGTGTCTTCTTTAATTTTATCAACACTATTTTGTATTTTTTAGTGGATAATTCTTCTGACTCCTTGATTAAATTAATCTTAAGTATTTTATTCATTTTGATGCTACTGTAAATGAGATTGTTTTCCTAATTTACTTCTTGGATATTTCACTGTTAGTATATAGAAAAAAATAATTTTTGTGCATTAATTTTTGTGTACTGTAACTAACTTTTGTTGCTTTTGTGTGTGTGTGTGTGTGTGTGTGTGGAATTTTTAGGGTGTTCTACATACATGATCAGTTCATCTGTGAACAGAGATAATTTTACTTCTTCTTTTCCAAGTTAGATAATTTTATTTCCTTTTCTTGATGAATTGCTCTGCTAAGACTTCCAATAGTATGTTGACTAGAAGAGGTGAGAATGGCCATTCTTGGGTTTGTTCCTGATCTTAAAGAAAAAGCTTTCAGTTTTTCACTATGCAGCATAATGTTAGCTCTGGATTTTTCATATATGGCCTTTATTATGTTGAGGTAATTACCTTTTAGTCCTAGTTT
>NW_017731381.1:1296257-1311799 GCF_001890085.2 Hipposideros armiger
GCTTCACTGGCCCAAGTTGGCACCATCACTGCACTCTTCCCGGGCGAGGCAGATCAGTCGCCAGCTTCTGGACGGCTGCTCACTGTGGCTGCTGGCCGCTCACGCTGGCTGCTGGCTACACACGGTAGCCCATGGCAACCCATTGCAGCAGGGGCTGCAGCCTGCGCCATGCCGTTGACTCATGGCAGCCCAGCTCCAGGTTGAGCTGTTGTTCAGCATCTTAGCTATACAGGGCAGTGTCACTGGCCCTCATATGTGGGATCCGAACTGGGGTCCTCTGGCATCCCAAGCCAGTTTCAAGTGCTTTTTCTGTATCAATTGAGATGATTGCATGTTTTTTGTCCTTCATTCTGTTAATCTGGTGTATCGTATTACATTAATTGGGTTTCATTTGTTGAACCATCCTTGCATTCCAGGAATAATCTCACTTCATTGTGGTATATAATCCTTTTAATGTGCTGTTGAATTTGATTTGCTAGTATTTCGTTGAGCATTTTTGTTGAACATTTTTGTATCAGTATTCATCTGGGATACTGGTCTGTAGTTTTCTTTTCTTGTAGTATATTTGTGTGGTTTTGGTATCAGAGTAATGCTGATCTCATAAAAAGAGTTTCGAAGCGTTCATTCCTCTTCAATTTTTGGAAGAGTTTGAGAAGATTTGATGTTAATAATTCTTTAAATGTTTGGTAGAAATTTCCAGTGAAACCATCTGGTTCTTGGCTTTTCTTTATTGGGAGGTTTTTGATTACTGATTCAATCTCCTAACTAGTTATATGTCTGGCCAGATTTTTTTTTATTTCTTCATGATTCCATCTTGGTAGATTGTATGTTTCCAGGAATTTATCCATTTCTTCTAGCTATCCAATTTGTTGATGTGTAATTGTTCATAATAGTCTTTTATAATACTTCTAAAAATTTTTGTGGACTCAGATTGCTGCCTCTTCCATTTCTTAATTTTCTTCTTTTTTCTTAGTCTGTCTAATGGTTGGTCGATTTTGTTGATCTTTTTTAAAAACCCAATTCTTGGGCCGGCCAAGTGGCGCGTTGGTTAAGAGCTGGCTTGGGACACCAGAGGGCCCCCGTTCCGATCCCACATATGAGGGCCAGTGACACTGCCCTCTACAGCTAAGATGCTGAACAGCAGTTCGACCTGGGGCTGGGCTGCCATGGATCGCCAGCGATGGCATAGGCTGCAGTCCCCTGCTGCAGTGGGTTGCCATGGACTACCGTGTGTAGCCGGCAGCCAGCGTGAGCGGCCAGCAGCCGCCGTGAGTGGCCATCCAGAAGCTGGCGACTGATCTGCCTTGCCCAGGAAGAGCGCAATGATGGTGCCAACTTGGGCCAGTGAAGCAACGTCCTCCACAACTAGACTGAAGAAGAAAAGGACAGCAATTTGTCTGTTCCCCTTCCCCCAATTCCCCAGTGCTGTTCCCATCCCCCAATTCAATAAAAATCTTTAAAAAAAACCCAAAAATAACCCCAATTCTTTTAAGTTTTTTCTATAGTTTTCCTATTTTGTTTATTTTTGCTCTAATCTTTATTATTTATTTCCTTCTGCTAAGTTTGGGTTTTGTTTTTTCTTCTTTTTCTAGTTCCTTGAGGTGTAAAGTTAGGTTGTTGATTTGAGATCTTCTTTTTTTTTATGTAGGCATTTACTGCTATAAATGTTCTTCTTACTATGTTTTTGCTGTAGCCGTAAGTTTTGGTATATTGTGTTTTTATTTTCATTTGTTTCAAGATGTTTTCTATTTCCTTTGTGATTTCTTCATTGACCTACTGGTTGTTCAACAGTGTGTTAATTTCCACATATCTGTGACTTTTCCAGTTTTCCTTTTGCTACTGATTTCTAGTTTCATTCACTTGTGGTTGGAAAGAATACTTGGTATGATTTTAATCTTCTTACATTTTTTAAGACTTGTTTAGTGACCTAACATATGATCTATCCTAGAGAATCCATGTGTACTTGAGAAAACGGTCTATATTCTGCCATTTGGTGGAGTGTTCTGTATGTCTGTTAGGTCCAATTGTTCTTTGGTGTTATTTAAGTCTAAACTCTCATTCTTGAAAAGATTTAGTAAATGAAAGAAATGAAGGAAAAATTTTTAAAAAAATCCTTAGATATATAATCTCTACCAGAAACCACAGCAAACATTATACCTAATAGTGAAATATTCAAGTCAGAAAGAAAATAAGGATTTCCACTATCATTATTTAACATTATAATGGGATCCTAGACAGTAAAAGAAAAAGAAATGAAAGGAAGAGACAGTAAAAAATAATGAGACAAACCAGTGTTATTTGCATATGAGGGGACTGTCTATTACAACTAATAAGAGAACTAAGTAAGATGATGAGATACATTTGTTAACACACAAATAACTTTCCCATAGCCAAAAGTAATCAATTAGAAAAGGAAATGGGGTGTGGGGGGAAGAGCCCATTCCATGAACAACCAAAGCTGGAAAACAACTCAGAATAAACCTTATAAGACATGTGCAAAATCTATAGAACAATAACTACCAAACTTCAATAGGAACAAAAAAACCTAAATAATAAATGGAGAGTCATAGCATATCATGGAGGTAAAGATTTAGAATTATACTGATGTCATTTCTCTCTAGATTAATCTCTACATTCAGTACAATTATCATCACAATTGAAATGCCATCAGGTAAAGTAAATATTGTAAATGTTAGTGGTAAAATCTAGGTGGTGAGTATATAGATGTTCACTATAAAATTCTTTCAATTTTTTGGTATGTTTGAAACTTTTTATTTAAAAAATGTTGCGGGGAATGCCATAAGGATTTTTTATGGAATTTAACAAGCTGAATCTGAAATTCCTCTGGAAGGGAAGAAGTACAAAATAGCTTTAAAAGTTTTGAAACAGAGCTATTTAGAGGAATTTGCTTTACCAGATATCAAAATATAATTCAAAGTCTGAATAATTAAAATAATGTATTATCAGCATAAAAATTGAAAAAGGAATGAATGAATCACCTAGATATACTTTGTATATGTGGGATTTTCAGAATATGAAAGCTGTGCTATTTTTAAATCAGTTGGGAAAGAAAGAGACAAATGAATCAGCATTAGGACAACTGAGTTTACTCCCTAACTCACATTATAAAGAACAATAATTTCCAAGTGAATTTAACAGAGAAATTTAACAAGATTACAAACATATTAGAAAAAATATAGGAGAATTTTTTTAAAAGTTGTGCTGAGAAAGTTCTTCCTATATAAGACTCAAAATCTGGAAACCTCAAAAGAAAAGGTTGATTGATTTGACTATATAAATATTACAAACTTTTGAACACTAAAAGACATTATTAGTAAAGTTTAAAGACAAGTGATGCCCTGGAAGAAAATTTATAAAACATATTATAATTTTTAAAAATATAATTAATATTTACAATGTATAAGAGCTCATGTAAATAAGACAAAACTATTAGAAAAAGGGGAAAAGAAAATGAACAAGCAAAATATACAAGCTATAAACTAGACAAGATCCTCAACCTCACTAGTAATTAAGGAAATAAAAATTAAATTAAAAATGATATTTTCCCCCTTCTTTACACATTGGCAGAAATCAGAAAGACAGATCATGTAGTAGTCATGCACCATTGGTAAGAGTATAAACTTATGAACTTTTTATGAAGTTCAATTTAGCAACATTCATTAATATTTAAAAAGGCATATCCTTTTATCTAGCCATTTCACTTCTAAGAACCTATATAGTCTGATGAAGTACAAAAATGCATGCACATGGTCACAAAACTATTAGTAAGGTCATTCACTGCATCATTTGTTAGCATGAACAATGTGCAGTAAGGTAGTTATAAAAAATAGAAAATACTAGAAAATGAAATGCAACCATTTAAAAAGATTAAGACCTAAGAGTACTGATGTGAATGCATCTTCCAGGATATTTAAATAATAAAATATGTAATATGCTGCATAATAAAATACACGATTTCATTGTACAAAGAACACTCTATGTACACTTGTATTTGTTTGACTATGAACAGAATTTAAAAGAGCAAAGGATAAATAAAGATGGATTCATTAAATAGTAAGTGACTTTATTAGCAAGGAGAAGACATTTACTTTTTTTTTTAATTTTATGCCTTCTGTATTGTTTGAAGTTGTTACAATTATGTGTTACTTTTAATTTAAAAACAGCAGTAAGCGTTAAAATAAATAAAATTAATAGTGTCAGTGAGCAGTATACCCTGCAAATTGGGTGGCCAGCATATGGCATGGTTGTGAGTTGCTCACTTAGAGTTGAGAGACTTCAATGTGACATGAACCATCCTTTGTGTGGAGAAGGTGGGGGTAGTAGGGTCCTGATATACCCACAGATGCCAAGGCTTTGTCCAAATGGAGCCCCTAATTGGTATCACTACCTTGGTATCACTTCTTGGTAGTCTTGCCTTCTTGAAGTCATTCACTTGGGACAATAAATGATAACTGCCATGGATTTACCTGTAGTAGGGAGGTGGAGGGAATCTGACTACTCATTGTTTTCAAATACAGTCAGGCCTCCATAGCTGAAGGTTCTGCATCCACAAATTCAACCAATCACAGATCAAAAATATTAAAAAGAAAAATGTTACACTGTTGCTGATGTGTACCCTGTAGTTAGACCTATGATGGTTGCCTCTGTACTAACCAGTACAGACTTCTTTTCTTGTCATTATTCCCTAAACAATACAGTGTAACAACTATTTACATAGCATTTACATTGTATTAGGTATTATAAGTAATCTAGTAATGATTTAAAGTATACAGGAGGATGTGTGTTGATTATATGTAAATATTATACCATTTTATATAAGAAACTCAAGCATCTGCAGATTTTGGTATCCAAGAAGGGGTCCAGGAACAAATTCCCCGCCAATACCAAAAGACAACTGTTTCAATTTCAAACCATCAACAGCTTTCATCACTTCAATGGACCCCTGAATCTATAAGGATACAATTTCATTGAAGCAGAATCCTTAGGAAATGTAGTTTTGACAACTTAAAAATAGCCCTAACTACAAACATCCTGAAAGTTGCACATTTGTGTGAATTTGCACACAGTAGCACTGAAAATGTCAAAAAGTTGTACTGGGGCCAGATGTGCAAACAAAATAAAACAAAGAACCCAGCAAGTTTTCATGTGAATTTAATCCAAGTTGAAAGTGACAGAATGCATGAGTACCTTGTAGAGTCTACGTTTGGCATGAGTCAAGTGATCCCAATAGTAGTCATAGCTGGTCCTGTGAACCACTAACACAAACTCTGAATTAAATCAATGGGTTTCATCTCAAGAGATTTCTAAAGTATAAGATAACACCACACACAGATGGGTCAACTTGCACCAATGGCGCCACTACTATGCTAGAAAGAAAGTCTGAGAAATTTCCATGACCAATCAGGACACTGGATTTACTTTAATTCCATCACTCAGAGTGCTTCATAGCCTGCAAAGTGCTTTCGTCTCTCTTGATCCACTCTATAGCCTACCCTTTCCCATTTTAGCATTGAGGAGTTACTGAGAAAGAACAGGGAGGTGATATGACCAAAGTCACACAGATTTTTGTGTGGGCCTGGTGTTGTGATTCTAAATCCTATGTTCTTTTTTAAGCCACATTCAACTGAATAATAACCCACTAACTTTATTTTTGTATTAATTACATTATTAATTACATTATTTTGAGCCTTCTTAAAGCAGGCTCAAAGGTTTTACAAACTGAATTATTCCAGTGTTATTTTTTTTTAATTAAAATGACAGGGCTCTCAGGATCCTTAATATTTATAACATTTTTATATGGTCAGAAGAGGGGATGTATTATTTACACTTACGTGTGACTAGAGAACTCTGTGACAGTGGGACTCAGTGAGTAGATCAAGGTTAGGCAGCAAGAATCTACAACAAAACTAACACAGGGAACCCGTCCATCCTCAGGAATGTGTGTGGGCAGGACCCTGGCAGTTCAGCAGATGCGCTGGCTAGAATCATCAGATTTCTGCTGAAAGAAAAAGAGTCACAAAGAATTTGTCTGTTTCTAAGCCTGAATCCTCAAGTGTCAAAGCAACATCCAGTCCAGATTGGCCTCACTTTGCTCTCTGGGTGCGTAAGGGTCATAACACTTTCTACACTTGGTAATCACCATTCGGCTGAGGGATCGGCGACAGAGCCCTCTACTTGTTTTTCCCCCTCAAACAAATCTTGTTTCTGTCAAGTCACCAACAGAAATATTCTGCTCCTCAGATGTTATCACCTCTATAATGAACACTAATTTATTCTTCCTCAATCTCAGAAACATGATGATGATATAAATACAGGGGCCTCAGAATTAAAGGGACTTCAGAGGCCAAATATTTCAACCACTCATCTTTGCATGATTCATCTTGAAAACATCGCTATACTTGAAGATCTCTGAAGACAGGGAGGTCAGCATCCTCTGAGGTTGAAAAGATGTTGGAAATGGTTCCTTGTAGTAAGCACCCCCCAAAAATTACCTCCTTGTAGCTTTTACTCACTAAATTTAATTTTTTACTCAGAAATAGTTAAGGATTCACCCCCAAAGCAGAATATACATTCTTTTTAAGCACACACAGAACATTTTCCAAGATAAACCATATGTTAGGCCACAAAACAAGACTCAATAAATTTAAGAAGATTGAAGGCATATCAAGCATCTTCTCTGATCACAATGGTATGAAAACAGAAATCAATTACATGAAAAAACTGAAAAACACAGAAACATCTGGAGGCTAAATAACACGCTACTGAATAATGAATAGGTTAACAATGAGATCAAGGGGAAAAAATCAAAAGCTATCTTGAGGTAAATGGAAATGAAAATACAATGACCCAAAATCTATGACCAGAAAAAGCAGTCCAAAGAGGGAAACTCAGCAATACAGGCCTACCTCAAGAAACAAGAAAAATCTCAAACACACAATCTAACCTTACACTTAAAGGAACTAGAAACACAACAGCAAAGCCCAAAGTGAGTAGGAGGAAGGAAAGAATAAAGATCAGACCAGAATAGTCTAAAAATACAATACAAAAGATCAATGAAACCAAGAGCTGCTTGTATGAAAGGATAAAATTGATAAACCTTTAACCAAGAAAAAAAGAGAGGATCCAAATCAATAAAATCAGAAATGAAAGAAAAGTGACAACTGACACCACAGAAATACAAAAGAATACAAGAAAATATTATGAACAATTATATGCCAACAAATTGGTCAATCTGGAAGAAATGGATAAATTCCTAGAAACATACTATCTCCCAAGACTGAATAAAAAGAAACAAAAACTCTGAACTGATCGATACTAATGAAGTCGAATCAGTAAACAAAAAACTCACAACAAACAAAAGTCCTAGACTAGATGGCTTCACAGGTGAATTTTATCAAACATTCAAAGAATAATTAACACTGATCCTTCTCAAACTATTCCAAAAAATACAAGAGGAGGGAAAGCCCCAAGCTCATTTTATGAGACCACCGTTATATTGATTCCAAAACTAGACAAAGACATTACAAAAAATGAAAATTATAGACCAATATGCCTGATGAACATAGATGCAAAAAATCCTCAACAAAATTTTAGCAAACTGAATTCAGCAATACATTAACAAGATAATACACCATGATCAAGTATGTTTTTTTCCTGGGATGCAAGTTTGGCTCAATATCTGCAAATCAATTAATGTGATGCACCACATATACAAAATGAAAGATAAAAATCATATGATCATATCAAGAGATGCAGAAAAAGTGTTTGACAAAATCCAGCATCCATTTATGATAAAAACTCTCAGTAAAGTGGGAATAGAGAGAGCATACCTCAACATAATAAAGGCCACATATGACAAACCCACAGCTAATATCATACTCAACAGGGAAAGCTAAAAGTGTGCTCCTTAAGATCAGGAACAGGACAAGGATGTCCACTTTCACCACTTTTATTCAACATAGTACTGGAAGTCCCAGACACAGCAATCAGAGAAAAACAAAAGAAAAAAAAAGGCATACAAATTGGAAAGGAAGTAGTAAAACTGTCATTATTTGCAGATGACATGATACTATACATTGAGAACCCTAAAGATTCCACCAAAAAACTATTAGAACTGATACATTAATTTAATAAAGCAGGATACAAAATTAATATTCAGAAATAGGTTGCATTTTTATAAACCAATAATGAACTGTCAGAAAGAAAAATTAAGAAAACAATCCCACTTAGAATTGTATCAAAAAAAGAAAAAAAAGACAAACCAAAAACCCACCTAGGAATACATTTAACCAAGGAGGGAAAAGACCTATACTCAGAAAACTATGAGACACTGAAGAGAGAAACTGAAGAAGATACAAATATATGGAAGCATATACCCTGTTCATGGATAGGAAGAATTAACATTGTTAAAATGTCCATACTCCCCAAAGCAATCGATAGATTCAGTGCAATCCCTATCAAAACACCAATGGCATTTTTCACAGAACTAGAACAAATAATCTTAAAATTTACATGGAACCACAAAAGACCCCAAAGAGCCACAGCAACCTTTAGAAAGTAGAACAAAATTGGAAGTATCACACTACCTGATATCAAACTATACTACAAAGCTATCGTAATCAAAACAGCATGGTACTGGCCTTAAAACAGACACATAGATCAAAGGAACAGACTAGAAAGCCCAGAAATAAGCTCATTCCTATATGGTCATTTAATCTAAGACAAAGGGGGCAAGAATATACAATGGGGTAAAGACAGTCTATTCAATAAGTGGTGTTAAGAAAACTGGACAGATACATGCAAAAAAAAATGAAACTGGACCACCTTCTTACACCATATACAAGAATAAACTCAAAATAGATTAAAGACAAATGTAAGACCCAAAACCATAAAACTTCTAGAAGAAAATATAGGCAGTAAACGCTGCGACATTGCTCTTAGCAATATTTTTTTTTTTCTGATCTCTCTCCTAAGGCAAGGGAGACAAAAGAAAAATTAAACAAGTGGGACTACATCAAACTAAAAAGGTTTTGCACAGCAAAGGAAACCATCAACAAAACAAAAAGACATCTTACTGAATGGGAGAAGATATTTGCCAATGATACATCTGATAAGGAGTTAATATCCAAAATTTATAAAGAATTCATACAGCTCAACACCCCAAAAAACAAACAATCCCATTAAAAAATGGGCAAAAGACCTGAATAGACATTTCTCCAAAGAGGACACACAGATGGCCAACAGACATATGGAAAGATGCTCAATGTCACTAATCATCAGAGAAATGCAAATTAAAACCACAATGAGATAACACCTCACACCTGTCAGAATGGCTATTATCAATAAATCAACAAACAACAACTGTGGGCGAGGATGTGGAGTAAAGGGAGCCCTTATGTGCTGTTGGTGGGATTGCAGACTGGTGCAGCCAATGTGGAAAATGGTTTAAAGGTTCCTGAAAAAAACTAAAAATTGAACTACCTTATGGCCCAGCAATTCCATCTGGGTATGTAGCTGAAGAAATCCAAAACACTAGTTTGAAAAAATATATGCACCCTTATGTTCACTGCAGTGCTATTTACAACAGCCAAGATATAGAAGCAACCCAAGTGCCTGTCAATAGACGATTAGATAAAAAAGATGTGGTACATTTATACAATGGAATATTACTCGGCCATAAAAAAGAATGCAATCTTACCATTTGTGACAACATGGAAGGTATTATGCTGAGTGAAATAAGTCAAACAGAGAGAGACAAACTATATGATCGCATTAATATGCGGAATCTAAAAAACTGAATAAACAAAACAGAAACACACCCATAGATACAGAGAACAAACTGATGGTTGCCAGAGGGGAGGGGTCCAGGGAGCTGGGTGAAAAAGATGGAGGGATTAAAAAATACTAATTGGGGGGCCGGCTGAGTGGCTCAGTTGGTTAAGAGCTTGCTCAAGAGTTTGAGCTCTGAGCAACAGCGGTTCTAGTCAGCCCGAGCTGAGTAGCCGTGAGCTGCCAACAGGTGGCGGGATGGCTCAGCAAAAAAAAAAAAAAAATACTAATTGGTAGTTACAAAACATTCACGGGGATGTAAAGTATAGCATAGGGAATATAGTCAGTAATGTTGTAATAACTACGTATAGTGCCAGGTGGGTACTAGACTAATTGGGGGGATCACTGCATAAATAGAAATGTTTAACCATATGTTGTATACCTCAAATTAATATAAAATAATATTGAATATCAACAGTAACTAAGAAAAAATAATTTTAAGAAATAGCTGAGGACTTGTATGTTCTAAAGTACTACTTGGCAGGTACTGGATACACAAAGATTTTTGAACAGATACCATCCTTTACGCAAGAAGCTAATAGTGTGTTGTGGTTATTAGGTTATTCACCAGTACTCCGGGGCTGGCTCTCTTTCTGGACACACTGGATTACCCTGCCCACGTGAAGTACGGTGTGACCGATGAAATGTAAGAACACGTGTCCTCTCCAGGGGAAAGTTTTAGGAGAAAGTACATCCTTTGGTTCACTATTTACTTTCTGGCCCAGCAGCTGGCAGTGTTCCAGACTGTGGCTATTCTACTAGCCTGGGCCCTGAAGGGAGAACTAATGCTGACCCACGATGTACATACAGCATGAGCAAGAAACAATCTTTGCTTTTTACTACTGCATCACCCAGCCCACCCTGACTGACACCAGCATAAGGGAAGCCAGAGAAACACATTCATTCACAAGCTCAAATGCTAAGCCGAGCGCTGGAGTGGAGGCTTGCACAAGATTCACATGGGTGCACAGAGAGACTTACCGCCCACCTAAGTTTCCTGGAGGACATGGACATGGCCCCACAGAGGGGCAGCCTTGAGTTAGAAATTGAAGGATGAGTAGGTACTGCCAAGTAGGCATGTTGAGAAAAGGGTTTTCAGATGGAACACTTTGCGCAAAGCCACACCGGAAAGAAAAAAATGGTGTGTTTGGAGAGCTATGAGGAGTTCAGTTTTGCTGCAAAGGAAGTCTGGATGTGGTGAATCTATCATGAAGCTAATGACGCTGAAACCTCCGGTACCTTCACTTGCACGGGCTCCTTCCAAGGTATCTATACTTTTATAAATGTATACTCTCTTTATACTTGCTTTCTTTAGGACAGCCTCCCTCCTAACGTTCAGGTCCCACGAAAGCTGGGTCTGCTTTTGATGGGGTGGAGGGGAATGAGGAGACGATTACAGGTCTCCAGAGCAGGCCTATTAATCTTCCACGTGCCAACTTTTTCAGCATCTGAAGAAAGGAATCATGTTCCACGCGAGTCGTCTTCCCGCCCAGCCACTCGTCCTCACCCCTGCACCTTGTGTCACAGGCGGGAGTGCCTGCTCCACCCCCACTGCTCTTTGCTGAACACGCTCTTACTTGTCTCCAGCCCTCTGAGAGTGACAGCTGAATCTATACCTCACGATCCAGATGTAGTCTGAGTGTGTTTATCACTTTCCGTAATGAAGTTTCTAGTGTCACATTTAACCCTTCCACGAGAGTTACCCAAATGATGCCAGATTGGTTATACTGAGATATTCCGCAGAAAAACATGGATCAGTGCGCTTGGATTTCGTTCACATCACCAGGACCAGGACCAAAATATAACACGGGTTGTTTCAGGTTAGGTTTGGCAGGCTTTGAGGAGCAAGTCTGATAGAGAAAAGAAAGAACATTCATTTAACAAATATTTACTATGTGCCTACCCTGTGCCAGGCACTGTTCTACATGAGTAAGATAAAAAAGAACTATAAAAATCTCTGTCTTTCTGGGGGAGAGACAATAAGCCAAATAAGTAAATGAAATTGTGTGTTCAAGAGTAGTAAGTGCAATGGAGAAAAACAGGCAGGGAAGGGGACAAGGAGCATGGTGGGTGGGGAGGAGATGAGGCTGCAATGTAAATGTGGTGGTCAGAACGGCCTCGCTGAGAACGGGACACTGGAGCCGAGACTCGGAGGTGAGGGAGTGAGCCAGCTGGGTGTGTGGAGGGCGCTCCAGAAAGAGGCACGAGCTCGTGCAAGGACCTTGCGGTGGCCGTGTGCCTGGTTTGTTCAAAGAAGAGCAAGGCGGCCAGTACTGCTGAGGAGGAGGAGCCAGAGGGCGGGCAGGAGAAGACAAGGTCAAGTTGGTGAGCAGGCAGGCCAACGTGCAGAGCTGCTGTGATGACTTGGGTTTCTCTGACCTGGGCAGCACCCAGGGAGGGCTGGGAGCAGAGGGCTGATGGGGCTGGCTTGTCCTATAGGACACCCCTGCTGGCTGTGTTGAGAACAGACTGAAGGAAAACCCAGTGCAGAAGCAGGACCCCATCAAGAGGTTATGGCAGCAATCCCGGCAGGAGATGGCAGCAGCGTGGACCAGCATGGCAGGTGGAGGTAGAGAGGAGTGGTTGGGCTCTGGGACATTTTGAAAGTAGAGCCGACAGGATTTCCTAAGGGACTGGGTGGAGGTGTGAGCCTTGTTTCCATAGGAATCAGGGATGACTCGGAGAGTTCTGACCTACGCAACTGGAAGGATGGCATAGCCATCAACCACGATAGGTTTGCACCTACGAGCTTACCGCAGGAAGCAAGAGCAGATCTGTGCTAAGACTGGTCCCTTTCTAGGTGAGAAACTGGATTGAGGGGTTTGGTCCTACACATTTCAGAGAACTAACGGGTCAGGCTGCTAATGAGCAGGGAGGATGTGCAATGGCAGTGTTTCCGGCGAAAAGACCCTGGTCTTTACCAAAACCTGCTTGAGCCACAGAGAAACTGCAGGACAGGGTAGGGGGTGGAGAGAGTGACGGGCTGGGAGCAAACCCAGGATCCCGTGGGAGCCAACGACTCAGAGCCTGCACCCTCCGAGGTGTGGGACGGCTCCTTCCAAAGTTAAACATGTTAGATTAAACTGTCCTTGCATCCTAAATCTGGTTCCAAATACAAAAGCAAATTACATTATTAAATTTAAAACTAAAAATTAAAAGAAGCAATATAAATGGTTTGTTCTGGATGTGGTTTTACTTCTGAATTACATTTGTTTTCTTTTAATTGAATTTTTCAAGTGTGGGCCAGAGAGCTTACAGGCTAAATAGCTTGAAGGCTGCTGGGCCTGCTTGAATCTCTCAAGAACCTTCATTTAAAAAGGAACTCTGGCTCTCCCCCCGCCCCCCAGGCTCCGTCCGCATTGATGACCTTCTTCAATGGCCTCACTACAAAGCCCATCAGGATCTTTCACACTAGAAAGGATGCTCGACTTCACTCATAGTAAGAGAAACACTAATTAAAATCACTCTGATTCTCTTTCTTTCACTTACTTTGGAAAAGCTCGAAAGGTTTGATAATATACTTAGTTGGCAAGGGTGTGAGAAAACGGCTTGCAGGAGTGAAAACTGGTAAAACCCCTATGAGAACTATTTAACAATAGCGAACAAAATTACAAATGCCCATTCCCTTTGATTCAGCAAGTCTGCCTCTAGGGAATGTACACAGATACACCTGTGCATGTGTGTAGTAATGCATGTATATGGCAATCTACTGTCCACATTGTAACAATAAAGGATTGGAAATAACCTAACTGTCCACAGACAGGCGAGTGGAATGATATGCACCTGTGAAAACGAATGAGCGAGCACTTGTTATACTGCTGTGGATTAATCGTCAAGATATCTTGATATGTCTTACACTTTTAGAAGGCAAAGTGCAGCAGAAAGGCACACATGTGCTTCTGTTTATACACACTTAAAATATCTCTAGGCAAACACATGAGGAATTAGTACTAGTGGTCGCCTCTGAGGAGCGGAATAGCGAGACAGGGAATTTTTTCCCTGTGAACTCTTCAATTCTGAACAATGTGAATGTGCCATGTATTCAAAACAAAAGCTTAAAATTTGATTTATAAATGGGAAAAATGTTAGCACATTTCTGAAAGCGTGTGGGGTTGTTACAAGTAACGAGTGAAAAAGTGAGTGGCTAACAGGGTCGAAGCAGAAATCCTTTAAAAACACGTGACTGGAGTCAAATACCAGGTAGAACTCCTTTACTTCCAAGTTTCTAATAAATACAGATGGGCTTTGGGTTTAACTCCTGTGGTGGTACACATGGGCACTTCATCTACAACTACAACAGATGTCCTCCATCCACCTCCAGCTTACTGCCATAGTTCTAGAGCAGCGGTTCTCAGCCTTCCTAATGCCGCGACCCCTTAATACAGTACCTCATGTTGTGGTGACCCCCAACCATCAAATTATTTCGTTGCTACTCTATAACTGTAATTTTGCTACTGTTATGAATCGTCATGTAAATATCTTTTTGTTTTCCGATGGTGTTAGGTGACCCCTGTGAAAGGGTCGTTCAACCCCCAAAGGGGTCGCAACCCACAGGTTGAGAACCGCTGCATCTAAAGTAACTAGAAATGCCAAGATGGAGGAACGGGACCATACATGCAGAGTAGCCCCTTTCCCAATGAAAAATCCTATAGCAACCTGCTGCCCAGTTCCCATTTGAGCATCTCCACATCTGAGAGCTCATTATGACTTGTAACAATTTATTACAAAGTTCCTTTCTTAGCCAGACCTCATTCCCAGGTTTTAGATCTCACTTTTGAACATACACAGAACAAGGAAACACTCTACACCAAGCGATTGGTCCACTCTTTTCCTATCTGTCAGCCTTTCACACAGTTGGAGATCGTCATTCCATTCTTTAGTGGTCGCCCCTGCGGTGTAAGCATCCCGAATTCATCCCACACTCTCCACTGACCAGCTCTGTGGATACATTCTAGTTTGTCCATGTGTCTCCCAAAATGGGGCAGTTAGAAGAACTGAACAAGCACTCAAGATGTAGTACAACCAGAGAGACTTAAACGGAAGCAGTGTCTTAATCATTCTGCTGCCACTACTAGTGCTACCAGACATCTGTCTGGGTACAAGTTCTATCTTCTTTCTCTCCCAACACAGATGAGGAATTGGAGGCCCAGAGTGGGAGTGTCCCAGTGGGACAAGGGGACACTGCTGGAATTCGGCAGCACTGGGGTTCTTTCATCATAGGCCTTGTGGGGACACATTTTCACACACTCATTTACAATTCTGATAGAGGGGTTCTGGGCTTCCTCCCCCTTTACCTCTTTGAATTCTTCCTTCTTGTTTTAAGGACGGAATGCCAGTTTCTCGTCCTTTATTATAGTCATGCTACATGGGACCACAGCTCTGTGGCCAATGAAGCTCTGGCAGACTGCAGGGGGCCTCAGTGGGGGTAGCATCTGGGACCACTCAGGTCCCTAACACCTCTCCCTAAGTATCACAGCCTTTGAGATCTCTGAACACCCTTGTGAAGGGATCTAACTCGGTCCCCAACCTCCATGCTGATTAGTCCTCTATCACAGCAGCCTAATCGTTTCTCTACGACATTTATCAAAATGTGTCACTGGATCTCTTTGCACCATCACCACCACCATCACCACCATCACCACCATCACCATCATCAATCATCACCATCACCACCACCATCACCATCATCACCA
>NW_017731381.1:1311970-1352126 GCF_001890085.2 Hipposideros armiger
CACCACCACCACCACCACCACCACCACCACCACCATCATCATCATCACCATCAGTTTCACTGGATCTTTATTGACTCCTTCTCTTGCTTATGGTCTCGCACCCTGACCTGGCTTGAAGCTCTGTAAAGTCAGGACCTATATCCATAGTATCCTCAGCACTCAGCACAGTGCTTGGCACAAAATAATGACCGTCCCTGAATGAATGGATGAATAAATGGAAGCTGAGGATGGAGTTAAGAACTCTGATATCAGACAGAACTGGCTGTGCCCTACTGTTATGAACTGTGTATTCCTGGGCAAATGACTTCATTCCTCATGATCAGGTTCCTCAGGGGTAATATGGAGACAATCGTGCCCACTTCACAGAGCTGACATGACGTTCAGTAACAAAAGGATTTCCGCACGCCACCTGGACATGGTGAGCGCTCAATAAATCAGTTACCGCAGCAATTGCTGCTGCTCTGATTTTACCACCTCCCACTCAGGTGACAATTGACTGTAACAACAAAAGGTATCTCAACTGCTCACTTTTTTAAAAAATTGTGGTAAAACACACAAACATAACATGTACCATTTTAAACTGTTTTTAACTGTACAGTAGTGTTAGCTCTATGAACATTGTGGTACAACAGAGTGAGGGCTTTTTCATCTTGCAAAACCGAAACTATATCCATTAAACAACTCTCTTCCCCTCTCCTCCATCCCTGGCAACCACCACTCTACTTTCCGTTTCTGAGTCTGACGGCTTTAGGTTCCTCATGTAAGTGGAGCCATGCAGCATCTGTGTTCTCTGCCTGGCTTATTTCACTGAGCATAATGCCCTCCAGGTTCATCCATGTTGTAGCGTGGGCCAGGGTTTCCTGCCTTTTTGAGGCTGAATAATATCCCATCGTGTGGTATAGGTCACATTTTTTATCCACTCATCCATTAACAGACATTTAGGTTGCTTCCAACTTTTGGTTATTGTGAACAGTGCTGCTACGAAAATGGGTATGGAAATATCTCTTCGAGACCCAGCTTTCAATTGTTTTGGATATATACTGCTTTTCTTTAAGCTCCCTGCAATCCAATGGTGCCAGCAGAGCATACCAGTCATAGTGGTCATAGGTTGTCTTCATCTTTTTGCTCTTGTCACCAAATTATCTCCCTCGCAAGCTCACTCCTTAGTCCTTTCCCATGTCCTGTAGGTTCCTCTATTTTTAAGCGAATTCCACAGGTCAAATGTTGAATTTCTTTCCTTGTCATGAAGGGGAGGTAGCTATTAAACCTTTCCTTCTCCGTCCCTGTTGGAACATCTCCAGGTCCCTCGTCCAGGGGAGGGCACTGGCCCGGGCCTGAGCAGGATGGAGCTGCAGGAGCCAGTTCCCAGCCCTCCAGCAGCAGCTCGGGGCTGTGGCACCGCCTCAGGTATTAGCCCAGGACAGTTTTCATAATGTTCACTTTATGAGTAATGTTTTGAACGCTGTGGGTATTTCATCAGGAAGTTATTAGCTTCCCTTGACAAGTAAGATTAAATAACATTCATTGGGTTTATCAGTCTTATGACTTTGAGCCAGGATATGTCTATGCAAATCTACTTCCAATCGTATAATGCCCAACCAAAGAGACCAACTGGATTTGATTGACAAAGTGCCATTTTCCCAGAATGCTCAGGATCACAGTCACTGTCAGATCATTGTCCTGAGGGACAGCAGAACAGAGGTGCTGAGCACCAGGTGGAAGACACATTGGGGGCCTCTGGGGACATTTGGCTCTGTCTTGAGGAACCTTAGGGTGCCAAGGTCACCCAGGGGTAAGGAAGAACAATAGAATTCAACATCTGAGCCTTCTCTAGTCTATAAAGCAGTAAAGTCAATGATAAATCATGAGAGTAAGGGTGATTGTGTGCAAAATGTAAAATTCCAACTATTTCTTCACAACCACTGTCAAACCGGGAATAAAGTACACATATCTCCCGATTCCCATCTCTTCCGAGGATACATCAGGGCACACACAGGCACACATGTGCACACACACGCTCACCGCTGATACACTCAGGGGGGTGTTTGGGGAGATGTAACTTCTGGTGCAAACTGGTAAGCATATTTCTTTTCTTTCCATGTGATTTCAGGAGCCTAAATAAAGCATTTATAAGAACTTCTCTTGACAGCATAAATGAGAACTGATATGATGTACTTGCCATCATAAGTTAGTAAAAGTTTTATTTGTTTATCTGTTTTTAAGCTAAAGGGCTGCTTTAATATTATGTGTTGGTTTGCTGATGCTGTTGTTGTTTCTATGATAATCTTGGACAACAAAATTTTATCTGACTTTACTTAAAATACCACTTAACTCTCATAAGAATAGAAATCATCCCCTTATCGGCCTCTCACACCCTCCCTCCTCCGCAGAGCCAGCCTCCATCCATCCTTCCACTTATTCAGCTTCCTTGCTCACTCAATCTTTGGCACATTCTTGCCTCCCATTCTGCCCGAACACTTGCACCAAGGTCACCAGTCAAGTGGCTCTTTCCCACTCCTTGGCGAGTCTCACAGTCATTCAGGCCCCAAAGGAGGTACCCATGTCTCTACAAGCTCTCCACAGGGAAGCAAACTCGCCCCTGCCCAGGGCTTTGCAATCTCCTGTACGCACGTGACTTCCACATCACCCTTGCCAGCCCTGACTTATCTGCCAAGCTCCAAATCCATCACTTCCAACTCCATGGGTCCCTGGAGGTTTTTTAAAAGTACACACACAGTTTCTGCCTCTCCTTGGCAGTCACCCCTCAAGTAAAACCAACCTAAACAAAATAAGAAACCAAAAATTCAGCCACCCTGTTCCACTGCCGAGGCCTTCATCTCACCATCCACATCCGGAGTTCCAAGCTAGAGATCTGATCTCAAAATCACTTCTGCATCCTTCATCTTCCCATCTTCCCCTTATCCAGCTGCCATCACATCCTATAAATTAAGAATGTTTCAAATCTGGCCTCTAATCTCCATCCTTGCGAGACACAGTCCACTGGTTAAGGGCTAAAACTTAGGGGCCAGCCAGGCCTGGCTTATGTCCCGATTCTGCTGCCTATAAGCTTTGGTGCTTATGCCTGCTAAGTCTCCAGTTCCCCCTCTGTACGTGGGGATAATAGCCTCAACTCTCAGAGCTGCTGCAAAAATTAAGAGTGTGGGTGTAGGGCTGCAGCACCAGCCTAACATGTAGCAAGTACGCCATAAACAATGGCTGTTGGCATCACCCTTGCCTCCTTCATCATAACTCAGTCCCTTGTCTGCTCTGGTCTGGAGTCTTCTCACAGCCCCTCTGGCTCCCCCTTCAGTCCACCTCTAGCATTGCCACCAGAGTGAACATCCTCAAAAACAAATCTGTTCACGTCGCTCCTTGACTTATTAAAGGAACTTCTGCTGCCTTACTTCCAACTGGAAGATTCTACACGTACGTGCTGCTTGATACTATAGACCCTAGCCACATGTGGCTTGCCTAAACTGAGATATACAATAAGGGTCAAATACACAATAGATTTGAAGACACGGTATGAAAAGGAATGCAAAGTATCTCATTAATAATTTTTAATAGGACAGAGTTTTTTATTTAAAGCAGAGATAGAACCAATGCTGATCTAGTATCTTTTAAAACATCTTTAAATTACCTTTTTGAATCGACATGCTTATGTTTTTTGGTAGTTTCTCATTTTTCTTAGTCCCTTTACTCACGTCTCCTTTCTTTTTCTCTTTTCCCATCTTAAATTTTTTGGTCTCAGAAGTAATTACATCTTTTTTTGGAGGAGGGGGATTTAAAAAACAATATTGTGGTAAAATACACATGTAAAATGTACCCTCTTAACCACTTTTAAGTGTACAGGTCAGCGGAATTAAGTACGTTCACATTGTTGTGTGACCACCACCACCATCTATCCCCAGACCTCTTTCCATCTTGCAAAAAAGAGATTCTGTCCCCATTAAACCATATTTTGTTCCCTCCCCACCCCAGTCCCTGGAAAACCATCATTCTGCTTTCTGTCTCTATGAATGTGACTACTCTAGGTTCCTCATATAAGTAGAATCATACAGTATTTGTCCTTTTGTGACTGGCTTATTTTACTTAGCATAATGTCTTCAAGGTCCATCCATGTTGTAGCATGTGTCAGAATTTCCTTCCTTTTTAAGGCTGGATAATATTCCTTTGTATGTATTTATCACATTTTATTTATCCATTCATCCATCAATGGACACTTGAGTTGCCTCCATCTTTTGGCTATTGTGAATAATGCTGCCACATGGGTGTACAAATATCTCTTTGGGTCCTTGCTTTCAATCTTTTGGGTATATACCCAGAAGTGGAATTGCTGGTTCATATGGTAATTCTATCTTCAACCTTTTGAGTAACTGCCATACTGTTTTCCTTTTGGAGCTGCACCATTTTACATTCCTACCAACAGTGACAAGAGTTCCAATTTCTCCACATCCATGCCCACATTTGTTAGTTTCTGTTTTTTTGGTAGTAGCCATGTTAATGTGTGTGAAATGGTATCTTGTTGTGGTTTTGATTTGTATTTCCCTAAAGATTAGTGATGTTGAACATCATGTGCTAATTGGCCATTTGTAGAAGTTCTTTGGAGAAACGTCTATTGGATTCCTCTGCCCATTTTTATATCAAGTTGTGTTTTCATTGTTGTTGAGTTGTATGAGTTCTTTATATATTTTGGATATTAACCCCTTATTAGATATATGATTTGTAAATAATTTCTTCCATTCATGGGCTGGCTTTCCACTCTGTTGAATGTGTTCTTTGAAGCACAGAAGTTTTTAATTTTGAAGTAATACAATACATCTATTTTTTTCTTTTGTTGCCTGTGCTTTTGGGTATTATAGCCAAGAAATCATTACCAAATCCAATGCCATGAAACTTTTCTCTTATGTTTTCTTCTAAGAGTTCTAAAGTTTTAGCTCTTACATTTAGGTCTTTGATCCATTTTAAATTAATTTTTGTATATGGTGTAAGGTCAACATCATTCTTTTACATGTGGATATCCAGTTTTCCCAGGACCAGTTGTTGAAAAGACCTGTTCTTTTCCCATTGAATGGTCTTGACACTAGTCAAAAATCATTTCACCATATGTGTGAGGATTTGTTTCTGGGCTTTCGATTCTATTTCATTGGTCTATATGTCATCTGATATTAAATATATGTTGAAACAATATTTTGGATATAATAGGTTAAATACATTCTTAAAATTAATTTCATCTGTTTCTTTTTAGGTTTTCAATGTGGTTCCTAAAACACTTTAAATCACACATGTGGCTCGCATTATATTTCTATTGGACACTGCTGCTCTAATGCTCTGAACTTGGACCACTAGGCAGTGGGGAAGACAGCAGCTGACACCATGGGATTAAATGATAGTCTGAAGCTCCCTTCCTTTTGTGTTATCATTACAGTGCTTAGGGGACAGGAGAGCAGTACGGCTGAGAACTGAGGTTTCTGAATCAGACAAGCTCAGGTGTGACTCTTCAAAGCCTGCTCTGTCCAATACAGCAGCCACTAGCCACATATGCCTACTGAGTACTTGAAATGTGGCCAGTGCAAATGGAGACGTACTGTTAAGTATAAAATTCAGACTAGATTTCAAAAACTTAGTACAAAAAAGGGATGTAAAATCTCTCATTAATAATCTTTATTACATGTTGAAATATTAACATTTTGGATAGACTGCATTAAATAAAATTAAACTTGTTTATTTATTTTTAATAACTTTTTTAAGAGCAGTTTTAGGTTCACAGCAAAACTGAGCACAAGGCACACTCCCGTTCCCACACATGCATAGCCTCTACCACTATCCCCTAGCAGAGTGTGTCCCATTTGTTACAACTGATGAACCTACGTGGACACATCATTATCACCCAAAGTCCATAGTTCACATTACAATGCACTCTTGATGCTGTACATTCTATGGGTTTGGACAAATTTATAATGACATGTATCCACCATTAGGGTATTATACAGAGTAGCTTTACTGACGTAAAAATCCTCTGTGCTCCACCTATTCCTCCCAGGATGTCTCATAGTTTGAATCATATTGTACACAGCCTTTTGGGGTTGGCCTTTCACTTAGCAATTCACTTAGCAATATGCATTTCAGTTTCCTCCCTGTCTTTTCCAGGCTTAATAGCTTATTTCCTGTTTCTTCTTATTTTTTTTAGTGTTGCTCCTAGAATTTTAAGATGACACAGGCAGCTCACACTATATTTCTGTTGGATGCTTGTTGGCTTGACATGGGCAGTTTTTCAGTTTGGCATCTGCCTGCCTCTCCAGCCACTCAAGTTCATGCCTGGACACACCCAGTTCACTGCACGCACCCTGACTTGCGGCCTCCTTGCCTTCACAGGTGCTAGAGTCCCCCCACTAGAGCCTTAACTCTCTTATCTCTGACGACTATTTCGCATTCAGACCCAGCTCAAATGTGACATCTTCAGTGTAGCCTTTCGAAATTGCCACTGCATTTAAGTCATCTTTTATACTACTTTGCACTTTATATTGTAAATTGTTTTTTGATTACATATTTGCTCTTCCCTCCAGATAGTGGATTGTGAGCTCCTTGAAGTTAGGGACCATTTTGGGACCTCAATCCCTAGCACAGAGCCTGACACTCAGTAGACATTCACAGATGTTGGCTGAATAAAGGAATGAAGTACACACAACAAAATCGAGATTATCCTCCAATAAGAGAGAACATATCCACTTAACAGTCCGACAGCTCAGGAAAGTTTCTTAAATGCAACAAACCAGGCTGCAAAAGTATATCAATCAATAGCTAGAATTATTCACAAGCCAAAATTTGTTTTATATCAAATCAACACCTTAATATTTATAAGGGTGTCACAATTAAAAGATGGTAATCAGCCCCTTGACGGTTAGTGGAGTCTGACTGCCTTGGAAATGCGGCAATTGGCTATGGAAACTGGATAGTTAAAACGGCCACATTCCATACCCATTAGCTGACAGCCCAGACCCCACCAGAATGGAGGCACTGAAACTGAGCCTTTGATGTAGTTTCCAAAGAAAGCCACCAAGATGATTAAAGAGTTGGAAAATGAGATTTATGGGGAATGGCCACAGGAACAAGAGACAATTTTGCCTAGACAAGAGAAAAGGCCGAAGGGTGACTTAATAATCGTCTTCAATCATTGTTATTACACAGATGATGGTGACCAGATGGTCTCCATTTCTGCCAAAGAGAGAATACTGAACATGGACTCGAGCTGTAGCATAAGAAAAGTTGTCTAGTTTTAAAGACAAAACTTAATGGCTAAGAACTAGTATACAGCAAAGCAGGCCCAAGGAGTGTGCGGTACAGCCACTTCCAAATGCCTTTCTCATGCTAAGAAAGCAGCAAATGGGTAGGGTGTGGTCAGCCTTCCCAAGCCTTTGTTGAGGGCAAATCCTCAACTGGCAAATCTTCAAATGAATCAAATAACATATAACCACAGGAATGGAAAGGAAATACAGATATGAAAATTGAAACACAGCACCCTCTGGTGTACATAACTGTCTTTCAATGAAGGAAGACTCCTGACATATATCAGTTATTTCTCAAAATATAAGGTCCAAACCATGATGGCGTCGAGGCTGGCCTACTGTTCACTTAGTCGCTACATCCATCTTTATCAAGTACCTGCTGTGTGCTTCCCCCTTTGGTACCAGGAAGGCTTGTACACAGCAACACCATGTCTGTAAACATTAAACATGGCTGCCTCCCATCGCCTTTTGAATGCTGACGTCAGACTTTGATACATCAGTTGGCACATGAGCATCTCATGCTGAGGCATGATGATGCTATCTACCAGGTCATTTCAATTTTGCCCTGCATTCAACAGGATGGATGTTATACACAAAAGTCAGGGAACACCTGAATGGGTTGTCCTGACAGGTCCCCCTCTCTGTCATGGTGTACACAGCCCTTCCCTTCCAATCCCTCTTGCTCTCCGGAATGCCAGCAGGCCACTTTTTACACCCTCCCAGGCTATATGCGTGAAAACTTTCTCCACATCTCTTCTTCTTATTTTTAAGTACAAAGGACATTCTACCAGCCCAAAAAGTCTGAGAATCAATCGAGAATGTTTTGAGTTCCTCTCCATATCTTAAGTCATCTTGGTGCTGGGTGGGAACTTCACTGACATGACACACATACTTTATTCATGTGACTCACTACTGCTGAGCAGCTAGAGTGTCCTAGATAAACACAACACGGGCCTTGTGTCTGCGATTCACAGTCTAGTAGGGGAGGTAGGCAGATACAGGTGTAAATAGAGAAGGTGAAGCTCAAAGCTGTAAGCGCCAACAGAGGAAAAGAAAAAGGCAATGAAAACATCAGAGAAGGACTCTCCGGGTGTTCCTCAGGACACCAGAGCAGGGCTGAAGTCCCGTGGGAGGTCTTACAGGGTGAAAAGGCGTGGTTGTCCAGGCAGAGGAGATAGGAGCACGGATCACCCCGGTAAAGACCTCAAGGTCTGAAAAATAAAGGATGCCCCCTCCCCCCCGCTCGGCACATCACCATTTGGAGAATGGAGACATGTAACACATTTTCCCTCATGTCTCAGAGATGTCCTTGAGTAGACATGAGAAACACGCCTGAATACCTGACCCCTGCACAGTATATACAGCACATAACCAAAGTGGCAACAAACGAAAATGATGCAGACCCGGCACTGGACTGATGGAGGGGAGAACAGACTGGAGTGGACAGCACTGGGAGGCCAGCAGTCTGGCTGGGAAACTCAAGCAGCAATCCCTGACTCCCTTCTCAGTCCCTGCTCCTTCCCAGCCTCGCCCCATGCCTACCTCCCTGTAGCACTGGGGACAGTGCATTGTATCTGTGGGTACTAGCTTCCCCCCGCCACAAGACTGTGGGCCGAGGCAAGCGCTGTTATCTTTTTACCACCGTGTCTCTGTCACTCAGCATATATGGAGCGCAAACAAAATTTAATGAATAAGCTAAGTGACGAGTTCATATGCATGACGAGGATTTAAAAGAGCAGAACCCTGGACCTGTAACCCTGAACACCTTCCTCTATCTACTTCACCTTGTTGTGTTCTTGCTCATAAGCTATCCATTCTCACCTGGTTCATACTTTCCTATCCTTTCATTTCCTCCTAAATCAACTCCCACCCTCTGGTTGGGGGGAGGGGCAGACACTCTTGTCCCCAGTTAAGAGTGACCTATGTTAAACTGAAACTACCCAGCCAAAGAGGTAACAAGGAATTGGCTTCTCACGCGCTCAGAAGAATGTGAGATTGCTGCCTCGAGAGGGAAAAAGAGAAACCCAACCTGATTACAGTGCAAAAATAGGTCACTGCTTGAATGCAGCCCTTTGGGTTACTGGCAAGCCCCTTTTGCTTCTGATTCCAGTGTCACAAGAAAGTGGCAGCACAGTCTTAGAATCAGGGTTCCACAGCCAGCTGGCCACCTCGGCCTGGCCTTCCCGCTGGCATTCTAGACGCAGCACACAGGGCCAGGGACGACTGGGCAGCTCAGTGAACCTTTGTCACTGCTGACATGAAATACCAGAGTCCGTAAGTTCTGTTTTGTTTTGAACCAAGTGGGAGACAATTCAAGGTTGTCCTTATAAGAAGTCCCTCTCCCGTGCTTTCGGCTGTATTATTTTACAGGAAAGAAATGAATAGAGCTCAGCTGGCTCTCTTGTACCTATGGAGGGCCAGCAGCAGCCTCTTTCCCTTGAGAGAGTTATAATTATGAATCATTATAATGCTTTATTTGCAGTAAATTCTGTCTGTGTGTACATGGCAGGGAGGGTGTATCAAAATTTTGCTTCTATGTAAAAAAAAAGCTGCTCAAAATGAAAAAAATAGGCTGAGAATTACTGATCAAGGATCAATGCTAGAATAGAGAAGGTAAAGAAAAGGGCATTTGAGCAATACATTTTATTAGCAAACAGCGTATTTCACAATAGTAGTGACTGAAGTTTATTAAACACAAGGTTCCAGAGGGCTCTGGTAGAGTAACTCTAAGAAAGAGGTTCCAGAATGGTCTACTGAGGTATTCCTCTATAAAAATAGCCCTGGCTCCTTTAGTGTCTGGTGCACATGTCTTTTCTCTCCAAAGAACTGCAAAATCTCTGCGGAAAGGGCTCAGCTCTGGACCACTCTCCTTCAGCAATGGTGATATGCACACAGCGGGCATTAAATACACACCAATTACAGGAGCTCGCCTGCAGTGTTCTGCTCTACTAGCAAAAGAAGGAAGGCTATAATTACAAGTGTTCCCATCCAACACCCGATGTGTTGCATGGGATTGAACTTCAGTTTGGGCCCCTTGATACTAAAGCACTCAATATCCAATATTGGTTTGCGTGTGTATAGAACTCACAGGTGAGGGTTTGGAAAGTTAAGCTGAATCTTAATGTAGCCATCTAAATAAAATTAATTAGAATTTATATCTCAATTATTTCTAACAGAGATTGAGATGACTAATAAGACTAAATAGGAGGGAAACTGGGTGATAAAGAATTTAGAGAAAGAACTAGAGAAAGGGAGGGAGGGAAGAAAGAAACACTTACCTAAGTAATAGCTTTGCAACCAAAAACCATTTTTGCAGAAATTTACATGATGCTTTTAACCTCTGTTCATTGTTAAGAACACTAACAGAAACCTATACATTCAGTAGTTTTACCTAAATTTGTATTTCGGTAATCAAAACCTTCAGATAACTTTGAAAAATATTTATAGGCAAGAAATTAATTTGCAGAAATATGGAAGCAATTCATGCTTTATCAAAATGGAGCCTTTCAACCCCTTTTCCCCCTCCTCCAAGGTAAAGGTTTGGTCCACAGATTAGAATCACTAAAATACACAAACTGAAAGGAAATTTATCTCCATTTGGATTCTAAGGTACAAGTAATGAAACCCAATTCAAAATGGCTTACATAATAAAGTGGGTTTACTGGCACATGGAAGTGGAAAGTCCAGAGATTGGGTTTCATTCAGTTGCTCTTGTGTGATGAAAGCAAGGCCTGTTTTCTTTCTCTCCAATTTGTTGGCTGCATCCTAAGGGTAGCTTCCCTAATCACTGCAAGGTGGCGACAGCAGTCCCAGGCTTCAAGTCCTCCCACCATCCAAGACAGAGAGTGGGCTGGCTTTGGGAAGGCCTCTCAAAACACTGAGGAAGGAGCCTTCTTCCCAAGGTCCTTGGCAAACATTCTGATGGCCTGAACTGAGTCACACGGCCAGCACTGAATTAGCCCCCCTGGCACTGACTGACACTGGTTTAATCACTGTGGCAACAGGTGAGGAGCTATCTGATTGGGTTTAAACAGTCAAGACCCACCCCTGAGGACGGGACGGAGCTGAGCTGGGGACCAATCCTTCTCTACCAGACAACAAAAATACAAACATTGTCTGTTTGCCAAGGAAGGGAGTGGGGAAGCAGAAGAGATGCTGTTGGGATGGGGACAATTATAATGTCCTCCACACCTCACCTGGTACTGAGCTTGACTCTGAGATCCCCAGTATCCAGGGCAAACATGGAAGTGCATTTTGAGTGATGCCTGGTCATTTAACAAAGACTAATGTTTATTGTTATACAGAGAAGAATTCTCTTGGAGGTAAACTCAAGGAGAAAGATGTCTTAGAATTGTATGAAAAGGACCAATGGGTAAAGGTGAGGAGAGCAGGCTAGGTTTGGAAAGATACGTTGAAACACCCTCAAACAGGCCATCCTTACACTGATCCTCACAAGGCAGAGGATGTGACAGCAAATCATAACCAAGTGAAGTTATCTCAGCAGAGGGCTGAGATGAACTGGTCCAGATGCTTTCTTTTCAAAACCTAATTTACTGTAAAGAGCAGAGACTGACTTATCTTAGGCTCCTTCTTATGTATCAAATTTCTAAAAATGAGCTAAAATACTTTAAAAACATGACCTCTGAAGTGTTTCAAGTTATTGTCATTATCAGACTATCCTCCGAGCATGTGTTTGTATGTACATGTGTGTACCTGTCATTTATTTCAAGTAAAAAATATTTGAGTGCTACAAGGTACTCAGCTCTGTGCTACGGAATATGGTGGAAATGGGAAAATTCAAAGCTACGTCTCTGCCCTCAAAGAGTACAAACACCACCACCACCACCACTGAAAAAAATTACGAGACATCAGACGCTGTGCCAACTGTTTTACATTTATTTTAGTCTTTTAAGTTAATCTTCACAACAGTCCTGTGAGCTAAGTATCATCAACCAATTTTCCGAACTGGGAAACCAAAGTTAAATGGCTAAGTAACCTGACTCAGGTCACACAGGCAACAGGCAACAGCTAGGATTCAAATACAGGTCTTACTGCCTCTACAGCTATGCTCTTAACCCACAGCCCATTTGGTTAGCCAAAAAAAAAAAAAAAAAGATACCAACATCCCTTAAGAGTAAACAGCGCAATAGAGTGTATTAGAGTGGAGAGCTAAATACTGGGACGTAGAGTTAAGTGCCTTAGGATTCTGAGGAAACCAAAGGCGGCACATCACATGAGGATGACCCACCATTGGCTGCTGATAGCCATGTGAGCCCTGTGGATGCTCATGTCCAACTGATCATACACCATCTGTCCCCTGGCCTCTGACCCATGACCTAATCATGTAATGTTTCTTCATCCTTTAGCTGCTGATAAAAATGGAAGGCCAACGACATTTTTGCAGCAGGCCACAGGACATTTCAGAGATATCCCAAAGATGGAATCAGTTCTTTCTTTGGTGCTCTCTGTTCTAAAGATAAGGCCATATATAAAGTAAGTTTGAAATTCTCTGGGCAAATACAAGATGGTACTTGCACTGTTGGATATTTATATGGTTTTATAACCCTAGCTCTAGGAGTATGTGAAAATTGCCTTTGCCCACAGGATCAATTGTCACTAAGCTCTTAGCACTGAGGAAAAGGTAAATGTAATATAGCACCTGAACAAAATGCAACACAAACTAGTTCCTCTGTGCTGCTCTTCATGTACCAGAAAGTAATGGCAGTGGATGGATGCAGTGTCCCTCTCGTGCCTCAGCAGCCCCCTTACAAAGCAGCTGACTGCTGGTTACTGCCGGTCAGGTGGACCTCCCAAACTTCAGGGCATGATTCTTGGGCTCCAATGTTCCAAGATGGAGAGGAGTATCTCCTTATAAAACAGGGGAGTCAGAAGTGTATGGGATTTCCTCTGCTTCGATGGGCTTAGGGGAAGCATCAACACTCCAGCATCTCTCCAGTGAGCAGGCTGTGCCACTGGCCCGGCGCTGGTAGGGCTCTACTCGTTCTCGTAAGGTATACTGGTCAGGTGCTATCTGGAATTAAAATCACAGCTATCAAGGCAATGGGAAGCAATTCTGTTTTCAGGGTCACAGCTGGGATCTTGGATTCATTTTTAAGTTTCCACCTGCCTTTGAGCATCAAGTGCCAGGTCCTGTGTTAGCATCTCCTCACAGCCTCAAACAACCCTAGGAAATGGACAATGTTACCTCTGTGTTACTTGTGTGGAAGCGAAAACTCAGGGAAGTTACGGCTACTGTCACAGGACAGGCGTGTTACAGTAGAGTCCCAGACAGCCTCTTGATGCCAAGTCTGGTGTTCAGTCCACGTTGTGCCACTGACTCCCCTAGTGCAAGGCTTGGGGCCTTGGCATATTGTTATTATTAATATATAAACGGGTGTGGATGGTCATCCTCATTATAGGCAAACTCTCTTACTCTGCTCTCAAAAGAGAAAAAGTAATTCATGTTGAAGGGGCTATCAGAAGGCAAAGGGTGGTGAGTGTCGCAGTGAATGGACACCAGCAGTTTGGCAACCCTGTGGTAAGGATCAGCTCTGACCGGAGGGGGGATGAGGCAGGACTTAGGAGAGGGGAGGCCATCCACTGGGGAGGGGAGCTGTTGAGGTTAACAAAAGCCCTTAACACAGACATGGAGGAGCAAGCACAAAGGAAGGGGCTCGCGTGGGAAACCCCTTGGACCAGGGTTTCTCAATCTGGGTACTGGCATTTCAGACCAGATAGTTTTTTCTGGGGGGCCGTCCTGTGCCTTGTAGGATATTTAGCAACATCCCTGACCTTCACCCACTAGGTGCCAGTAGCACCTCCCACCCCACCCTCTTGTTATGACAATCAAAAAAGTCTCCAGATATTGCCAAATATCCACTGTTGAGAACCACTACCTTAGATGAAGATGTGCCAGCAACTGGGGCTGGCTGGATGTGGGGGCTGGGGAGGAGGAGAATGAGAAAGGGGGGCTGTGAACAAGACAGCCAAGGGGACAGATGTGTGCCTCGAGTATCCTCTCATTAGCTCCCTCAGGTATGGACTCTGACGGTATTAGGACAAATGGAGCCCACCGTGATTCCATAAGGGATGGGGTCCCTTTGGAGAATGCCCATCAGGTCCCTGGCTGGGAATAAAATGTCTGCAGGAGGAGAGAAAGGATTCTAGGCGTAGGCAGCTTGGGAAGGGCCAACTCTTACTCTCTTTTCAGGAAACAGAAGCGAGGGAGGAAGACACGGGGAGCGCTACAGGAGCCTGTAATTCCCAAACCTATCTGGGAAGATTTGCGGGGACTTGGGTTCAGACAAATTCTGAACTGTGCTGTGTCTACTCATATGGCTGCAATGTTGTCCTTACCTTCACGGGTGACATCCCACTCCCACACTTTTCACCCTCAGACTGCTTGCTGCTGCCCAGGAAAAGTAGAAAGGAAATGAGATACTTACTTCTAGGAGGCAGGAAGGAAAAAGGAGAAGGGGGTGAAAGTGAGAGAGGGGTCTGAGGTTCAAGAGGTATATACTGAAAGAGTTCACAAAAGGGACCATGTTTCTCAGTAAAGGGGAAAAACAAAAGCAGAACTGAGTCTGGGGGTTTGAGAAAAGGAAAGAGGTAGAGAAATGCATATACGTATTTACAAAACGCCCACGGAGTGCCAACTCTGGGTAAGTGAGGCACAATGCTATGAGTTACCACATACGGTTAATACCTATGAATGGGGTGGGTACTGTAACCTTTCTATAACAGGAGTCTGAGGTGCAGGGAGGCAGGTAATTTCTCTGCTGACAGCAGGAGCACATCCCCAGACACGGCTGGCAGGCTGCCCCATGCCGTGCCTCCTCCCGGCTCCACAGCCCACCGCTTCCTGCTCCACGTGAGCTGTAGCCGCTGGCTTGTCTGTCTGCTCCGCTAGACCAGACTGTCAGGGGCTGTATCTGCAGCATTTCCTTATGTGCCAGGCACAGGTCCCAGAGCCACGGAGGACACAAGCAAGAGTTAACGCTGAGAGGAACAAAGCCCGGCGAGGCCCAGCTGTGTGAATTTACAGCGTGAGGAATGACCACACCCAGTTACGTAAGCGCTTCTCCCGCTACGCGCGCAGCAGCCACTTGAGGAAAGCAGGGCTGCCTTTCTTCTGCTGTGCTATATATAATCTCTGCTTTGGCAGGGGAGCGTGCTGCAGCTCCACAGCTCTGTCACATTAGCTATTAAGTTTTCCTTTAAAACCCAGCAAATTTTCTTTTACTACTGATGCCACAAAATCATAATTCAGACTTAGCTTAAGATGTAGATACTATTCCCACGTTTCCAGCATTTTTATATCTCAAAAACATTCATTTATTTTTTCTGGTTCCACTTTGAGAAGCAAAGGAGGGGTGAAAATGAGATGCTGAAGAGACAGCTTGCCACATTCCATAATTATAGACTTTGAGGCTGGAACCTCAAGGCTCCAACCCCAAATGGGACAGTACTTCCCTTTGGTGACTAAATAGGGGCCGATCCATTAACCAAGGACATGTTTTTGATACAGAGGAGGCCAGGTTTGTTTTTTATTCTTCCCCCTCTTCCCTCCAGGCCCTAACCCTGAATTCCATGACCCCATGACCACAGAATGAATGTTTCATAGAAAGAATCATTCATTTTTCCTGGGACTTGAATGAAGATGGGTTTTGCTTAGTAAAACTCTTCTTCAGTTACAGTACAGTTACTTGAAAAATGTATTCTGAGGCCTTTAAAAGTATAAACTTATCAAAATTACTATATTAACTTCATGTTAGTCCTAAAAGATGCTCTAATTACTGCAAGCCACAGTTATTCTAATATAAATTGTTATATATACACACTCACTTGAACATTAAAAAATCCTATTTCTTTAAGTATATTCAGTCATTTATACTTTTATGCCAATTTTGTTGGGCCTTCCCCCACACCAATTTTTCCAAAATGGTGAGATTTTAAGAAATAAAACCATGTATTTTATGTTTTCATGGGATGATGGTTAAGAAGAAAAAGAAAAACAGGCTTTCAAAATATGAATTGTACCAGCAATCAATACCCAAATCTGAGTGTTTGTAATATTTACAGACCTAGTTCTTATGCGGAGTATGTAAGACATTTTGAGGCTGCTAACACTGGGCAGCTCAGTTACAATAAGTATTATTCAAAGGTGGCATGTCACTATGATTGGAGTCAGATAAACCTGAGTTCCCACCCTGACTCAGCAACTTCCTAGTGCAGGTCACTTGGGCCTTGGGTGAAGGATTTAGCCTCCCAAACCTCAGTTTTCTCTTTTACAAAACTGGATTGGTCTCAGTGCACACAGAGCACTCACTGTTCACTATGAAAACTGAACAAGACAGTGCACTGAGCATCCTTGCAGGGCACGCGGGGAGTTAAGCAGAAGTCTTGGGCTCCCTGCACTCCCCAGTCACCAAGGCGGCCCCTGTGCAAGGTTTCTGAGCACCATCCCTCTCCTCTGGCATGTAGACTGCTGCAGTGATTCCAGCGACCTACATTCCCTGTGCGCGCACACACGCACATAAACACCCTTCTCTGTACAGCCTTTATCACAACCATACTTGCCTTTTCAAAACACATAGGCCACTGTCCTCAGTGATTCCCTGCAGGATAAGGTCTGCTCACTTTAGCCTGCCATCGTGGTCCTTAGTCTGGGCCAACCCCCACCACCCACCCCCTTTCTGAGCTCATGGTTCCCTGCAAACCCACGTCTTCCCACTCCAATTCTGTCCAGGCCGTTTCCATTTCAAGCCCTTACAGAGCGCCATGGCCTACAGTATAGGCTCCAAACTGCTTCATGTGGCATTTGAGACACATGTTATTTGGTCCCTGTTCCTCTCCAAGTTCACTGTCTACCACTTCTTTCCCTCAATCCTTAATACCCAAGCAATTCTACTTATAGTACCTGGAACCCCCGCGTTGTCGCATTGCTCTTCAATTTTACATACACTCCTCCCTTTTCCCAGAATACCCGTCTCCTCTCATCTAGCTGACAAACTCCCAGACGGTCTTCAAACTTCACTCTGATGCCTCTACTTCTGGGGCACTCTGTCAACTACCGACACTGTGTCTTATACATGTTGCTGTTACTGCACCTGCCATGCTGTAGATATTTTTCGTGTTTTCTTATAGTTCACTAGACCAGTATAAATTCTTCTTTGTGGGGTGGACCCAAGACTCGGTCTTGCACAAAGCAGTCACTTGGGAAATAGTTATACTGTTGAACAGAAGAAGCTTTTAGCCTGGTGGGAAGATCCACTGACATGCAGGGGATTCACGCTATAATAGCAGTCTGTGAATGTGAAAGAAGGCAGAGGGAGAATTCTACAACTTCCCCATTTAAAATGTTAAAATGTTGGTGACTGCTAGAACTTAGGAAAAATAAACAACTTTTTACATGGTTATAACTCTCACAAGTCCTAAACATTTACCTAAAGCCTGTGGAACTCAAAACGGTGTTTCTCCCCAAAGCCTTTTTTTTTTTTTTTTTTAAATAAAGTTCCCTGGTCTGTGGAGCGATCGTGGGCAATTGCTTTTGCAGTTTTTGGCGATGCCAGTTTATGGCTATGTTTTTCTGTTCACTGAACTGGCTCATTTCTTCAGGAGAACAAACTGTTCTACACTGAAGCAGGAATTGGCTGGGTTCTAACAAAAAGATTTTTCCCCCCTGACAGTGTTTTTGCAAAAGACCCAAGTCAATTTATAGCCAAGTAACAAAAGGTCAAAAAGGTTAGTCAAGCAATGGGCGTAATTCCTGTGTGTCACAGCCAATAAAGGAAATGGGTGGGAATAAATAGTATGCAATTTTAACCTGAAATTTTTTGTGCAAAACTATTGTTGTAAACTATACAAAGGGACCCATGGCTTCCAATATAAAGGATTTCCCCCTCTGACTTTTTTAAGGGACATTTATGGGGAAGAACTGAGATGACCTTGAATTTCTCATTCACAAGTGGAAAATTCAAAAACTTTTCACACTAATTACAAAAAAAAACTTGGTCATTGTCTTACAGCCCTAACATAGAATGTTCACATAAAAAATTAAATATCTCATAGTTAAATCACAGTTAAATATAATTTACATTACTGAATTTAATATAATTTCTTTGCCAAAGGAGAGAGAAAATTGACCCAAAAGACAGGCTAAGAAAAGGCTCTACAAAGGTGATCGTTTTAATCATGGTAGAAGTGTGACAAACTACTGCATCATTCAATGACCATAAGAACAACAAGAAATGCCTGCCTTTGAAGCAGACATGAAGAACTGACATCACCAGCCAAGCAAGCAGAAGACAGATGAGTAACAGCCTGTACTGGGCAGCCAACCAGGCGCAGGCCCTTGGGCCTGTGGAGTAAGAAAGCCTTTCAGATTCCAAGCCTGTTGGAAGGTTCCCTGTCATGATGTCTACAGTACTCAACATTTAAAACAACTTAATCATCCAAAAGACAAATAGTTAAATAGAACACTGTAACCGTCCAGACAAAATGGCATAACTCATTTCTCCCCCAGCCTCCTTGCTAAGCACAACTATACAGACTGGAAATAACACAAGAGGCAACCAAAGGAGAAGTCTGAAAGGAGGAAAAAGGACGGCAAACAGGTTAGGGACAGCATAGCAGCAGGGCATGTTATGACCCCATCCCCACCCCAACCTCCATCCAACTGCAGAAGGTGGCCCAGGCCCAATGCTTCCCAGCCTAGCAACAGAAGGCAACCCAGGTAAGCATATCCTTCTCCATGATAGAATGGGAGTTCTGCTATCAATACCAGGCCAGTTGGCGGCACAAAGGAGGAGGACAGATAATAAGACAGGCTAGGAAAGCACTCTCCCTCCCTGCAGGTCCCCCAGGAAGTATTCTTCATCCCAGCAGGATGGAAAGTCCTTTCTCCCACCTAGAGGCACCAGGCTGCATAGCAGCACCAGCAGGGACCAGTGAGACCCAGCTATATCAGACATGCCAAACAGACCAAAACAGTAACAGCAAAGGTTCTGAAAAGTAAATTGTCATTGGAACCACAACCCACAAAAGCAGATCCAACCTATGTGCTAGACCTAATCAGCGCGACTTCCTGGTAAAATAAAGAAATTAAATAGGACCCAGAGTCTCCTAACATAATAGACAAAATATCCAGAATGGAATTGAAAATACCCATCATACCAAGAACCAGAAAAATTATGACTTGAATGGAAAGAAGATAATCAACTAATATCAACACAAGGATGAATCTGATGATGAAATCAGCTTACAAAGGATTTTAAAGCAGTCATCATAAAAATGCTAGAAAAAGCAATTAGATATTCTCTTGAAACAAATAAAAAACAAAACAGAAAATCTCATCAAAGAAATAGAAGTTACCAAAAAACAATGGAAAATTATAGAACTGAAAGAATAACACAAATAAACACTTACTAGATGGGTTTAATAATAGATGGTAGATGACAGAGCATAGAATCTTCAAGTGAACTTGAAGATAGACCAATAAAGCTATCCAATATGAACAGAAGAGGGTGTACTGAAAACAAATTAACAGAGCCTCAGGCACTTGTGAGACAATAACAAAAGATCCAATATTCACATCATCAGAGTCTCTGAAGAAGAATAGAAAGAGAGGGGCTGAAAGAGTATTCAAAAAAATAATGGATGAGAATTTCCTAAACCTGGTGAAAGATACAAACCTACAGATTCAAGAAGCTTGGAAAAATTCAAACAGGATAAACCCAAAGAAATCCATGCCAGGACACAAGATAACGAAATTTCTGATAATTAAAGACAAAGACAAACTCTTGGAAGAAGAGAAAAAGAACACAATGCCTATAAGGAAACACCAATTCACATGACAACAGACTCATTTAAAACCATGGAGGCCAGAAGGAAGTAGCACAACATTTTCAGTGCTGAAAAAAAAGAACTGGCAACCATGAATTCCGTATCTGGGGAAACTGGACTTCAAGACTGGAGTGGAAAAGTCAGAAACTAAAAGAATGTGTTGCTAGAAGGTCTACCTTTAAAGAATGGAAATGATAAAAGAAGAAAGGTTGGAGCAACAGGAAGGAATAAAGAATTGAAAGAGAATATGAATACATACAATAGACTATCCTCATGAGTTTTATAAATCATATTTAATGACTGAAAAAAATCATAACTCAATCTGATACTCAAGAAATTATATTTAAAAGGGGCAAGTATGGGCCGGCCGAGTGGCGCGATGGTTAAGAACTCGCTTGGGATGCCAGAGGGCCCCGGTTCGGATCCCACATATGAGGGCCAGTGACACTGCCCTCTACAGCTAAGATGCTGAACAACAGTTCAACCTGGAGCTGGGCAGCCATGAGTCGCCGGCGACGGCGTGGGCTGCAGTCCCTGTGGCAGTGGATTGCCATGGGCTACCGTGTGTGGCCAGCAGCCAGCGTGAGCGGCCAGTAGCCGCAGTGAGCGGCCGTCCAGAAGCCGGCGACTGATCTGCCTCGCCAGAGAAGAGCGCAATGATGGTGCCAACTTGGGCCAGTGAAGCAACATCCTCCACAACTAGATTGAAGAACAAAACGACAGCAACTTGTCTGTTCCCCTTCCCCCAACTCCCCAGCACTGTTCCCATCCCCCCAATTCCCCAATAAAAAATCTTTAAAAAAAAAAGGGGGAAGTAAAGGGACACTTAGGTGAAAGTAAGGTTTCCACATTTCACTCAAAGTGGTAAAATATAGATAACAATAAGTCTGTTATAAGTCAACTATGTATATTTTAATATCAAAGCAACCACCAAGAAAATGGCACGGAGATACACTCCAAAACACTACAAATGTGTCAAGATAAAATCCTAAAAAATGTTCAAGTAATCCAGACAAAGGCAAGAAAAGAGAAACAGGGAACAAAATAAATAATAAAATGGCAGAATAATGCCCTGATACATCAATAATTACCTGAACTGTAAATGGTCTAAATATACCAATGAAAAAGTAGGGATTGGCAGAGTAGAGAAAAACCCAACCCAACCATATACATGCTGCTCACAAGAAACTCACTTCCAATTCAATGAAAAAGGTAGGTGGAAAACTGAGTGCTGTACATACAACAGATAGAATACCAACAGCTATTTAAAAGTATGCTTATGAATAATTTTAATGACATAGTCAAGTATTTAGAATATTACATTTTATAAGATATGATCATTAAGTATTTTCAAAGCAAGATACAAAATGTATATATAGGATGGCTTCAACTGTATGTAAACAATTTTTAAGTAAATGCCTAAAACGAATGCTGTCTAGATATCATTAACAGGAATCTCAATTATCTTCATTATGCTTTCCTATATTTTCCAGATTACTTACCATAAGAATGAATGGCTTAAAACAATGTAATTGAAAAAAAAAAAAACTCTTTTCAATTAAAGCAGTCTATTAAAGATCACTGTGTTGCTCTCCCGGGGGAGGAGAAACAAGTATTTATCATCAGTGCCACCATTAACATGGATTTTTCTACTGGTGATCTTTCTACGTGGCTGTCCACCCCTTCCGTGCTCCCCAGAGGACCACAGGCACAGGTAGAAGGCCTGGAAGGAAGGTCCAGGAAATGTTCGCTTTGGAAACTTTGGGCATGGTGTTTGGGGGGTGGGGGGAGGGAGTGGTGAGGAAGCAGCCATGTGGGGGTGTGAGGCAGTGTGGACAGCAGAGCAGGGCTGCTGGGCACCTGCCTCACTCCCAGTGATCTCCAGAGTCACTGGGCTAGGTCTCCACAGGCCTGACCCCTGAGCTGGTTCCTGCGTTTCCTCACTCCATCATCCGAGACCACATGAGCATGCTGTGGTCCTCATAGCCCAACAGAGCCAAACACAATTATCATCCCACCATGTTGGGGGCCACAGTTGAGAGAGGAAATTCTTCTGTTTTATATCGCCAAGTCAGTGTCCATTTAACACTCCCATCTTCCTTTATTTTTCAAAGTATCTCCCTAACTTCATCCAGGAGCCCTGTGACAACCTTCCTACTACAACAGGCCCTATCTTTTTCTGGCATTTCAAGTAAGAAACCTCTAAGTAATATTTAATTCTTCCTTGCCTTTTTTGGGTATATACAATCTATTAACATAAAGGAGATTCAACACAGAATGCAGAAGGTAGCAGATATAATGATTTCTAAGATCCTCTATTAGACCTTATAACAAATGAACCCTATTCGAGTCAAAGGGGAGAGCTCTGAGCAAGGCTCTTTCATGTTTAAGATGCTTCCTTGTTGATGTCGTTATGACCACATTTAACAGTCAATGGGGCCATTTCAAGACTTCCCATTTTTATCACAATTTCTGGAAAAGGTGACTTTTTCACCAAGGGACATGGAATCCCACCTCTAGGGCCATATGAGATAACTCAAAGCCAACCTTGACCTTGAGGCACAAATACTGCAGGACCAATTTAGTGTCCCATCTCTGCCATCTCTCTTAGCTAAACTACCAATGTAATGAGGTAACATAAATTTACAAATACTTGAGCAAATATTATTCAAGACCATATTAACTTTCAAAATAAGCTATTTTACCTGTTGTCTTGCTTTTGGGGTGCTAGAGTAGAAAAAGCATGGACTTTGGCATTGAAGAGCGTCCCTATTACTTTATAAGCTACACAACCTTGCAGCCTCTCCATTTAAAAAACGGAAATAATTATGCATACCTCTTGTGAGGATTAAGTAATATATTACTTATAAAAGTGCCTGGCATAGCATAGGTTCCATTTAATATTCCTAACTTAGTTTCTTTTCTCTGCCTACTTCCCATTTATGTTTTCTTGCTGTATTTTATGGACCTGAATGAGTCACCTTAAATTCTTTTGGAACAACAACAAAAAAAACCCCATAAATATTCAACAGAAAAATAGTAAACACTCCTCTGGGAAGCAGGGGCGGGCATTTACTGGGCAAGAACATGAAGAAGCAACTTTCTGGGTAATGGTATCTTGGTAAGATTTTGGGTTACAGAGGTGTACACATTTGTCAAAACATGCACAATTACAATTTAACTACAAATGTACAAATCTTACCTCAAAAGAAAAAAACCGTAAAACCAATGGTGACTTAGCGATGTGCATGCCGAAGCACTGCGGGGGAATACATAAAAAATATGATGAACAGATGGCCAGATAGAGGAACAGGACGCACACAGAGTAAAATGATAATAGTCAGAACCTGGCTGTGGGTGTGTGGCTTGCTCACTGTAAAGTTCTTTCAACTTCGCAGCACGTTTGAAATTTTTCATAATAAAATGTTGAGGAAGAAATTACTACAGAAAAAAATGGAAGGCACTCACTGCATGATGGTTCTCTTCCCACACCCTCTCTCAGTTGTTATTCATCCACTTGTTCATTTTCCTGTAAACACGTACCAGGCATGCACTGTAGTACTGACTAGTACAGGTTGCTTAACCTGAAGCCCTCTGCATCTCAGTTTCCTCATCTATGGACTAGTAACTCGTGCTCATGGGAGATTTGGGAGGATCAGCCCAGCTTCTGCCACACAGCTGGTGGTCAGTAAATGCTAGCTATGATTATGCCAGTAGAGCATGCAGTAAAGAGCATGGGCATTCTAGCGTATTAGTCCAGTATCAAGTACTGGTTAGAAGCCCTGACCCCTGACTGGCTGCCTGGGTTCAAATCTCAACTCCACCATTTTGCAGCTTTGGGCAAAATTCTTGCCCTTTCTGTACCTCAGTTTCTTCATCTGTAAAAAAAAAAGGGGGGGATAAGTCTCTCTCTCATGAGGTTACTATGATCATTAAACATGATAATACATAGAAAGTGCTTAGACAATGGCTGTAACAGCATAAACACTCAATGCTAGCAAATTTACTATGCTGAGCACTCAGAGGATGTGAAGATGAATGCCTAAGTCCCTGACACCTCAAGGAGGTGATAATCCAGGAAAGGAGAAAGCCATGTCAATACATGGTATCACAAAGTGGTATGTGACATGCACCATAGGATACATGCTATGATGGGCTTGGGGTATCAGAAAAGCAGACTGATAATAATGACTGAGGAAGACCAAAGAAGGTTTCAAGGGGGTGGCATTTGATGGTATGGGGCCTGAAGGCAGAGAAGGGGGAGAAAAAGGTTGGTAATGTTAAAATACATGGCACCGCCAGCCTACTAGAGCTAAATAGAAGGTAGGTATGGGCAGGTTGGAAGACCTGTGGCTGGAAAGTGATTGTGGTCAAATGGTGGAAAGCTCCACTGATGAATGTAGATTTTATTCTGCAAAAGTACTCTGAAAAAAACGATCAACCATTCATATACTCCACTGAATTAGCAGGGCTGAGTCTTCCAAATTAATTGTCAACCAAGAACTTATCCTTGACCTTTCTGTTGCATTTATCCACTGTACTCATTATTCAGAATAACTAAAAATTCATCACCATACCCATTTTACCAACTCAGGGCATGAGGACATATCTCCACTCAACAAGAAGACCCAGAGCCCCTGGAGGGAGAGCCAGGGAAGAGCTTCCTAACAGTGTCGTGGAATTGAGTTAGCACCACTGTAGTTGGTTCACTGCCTTGAGGTTCAACTTGGAATCTGACCTAAGAGATTAACTTCAGGAAGGGAGAAACGTCCACAGCAGCAGAGAAAGAAGAGCTGGCTCCCTCTGGACGCTGCCAGCTGGCCCCGCTGCACCTCTCAAAGCTCTCTATGCCTTGGTAAACACATTTCTGATTGCTGTAGGCACTGAGCAAACCCACTAAGCCTTGCCAAAGTGTCTTGTGTAAGTTCAGAAATATGATGTTTTTTAGTTCACTGAGATTATTCTTAATTGGTGGGGCAGAATTGATTTAATACCCACCAAACTCCATGGAGGAGGAGACACACTAGATTTTTACCCCCATTTAGAGACGGTATAGCCTCGTTGTTCCTGTCATGTAGCCAGAGCTGTCCTTGCCTGCATCAGGGTATTTGCATTAGGGAAACAGGATCCCTAATTAGGGTGCTGCCTAAGGAAGAGCTTCAGAGCTTTTAAGAAGGTTTTCAGGCTACATGTGCAGCAAGCCCAGCTTTGCAGCAACCAGAATGCCTGCCCCAGGCCAGGGCGGCCTCTCCCGTCCTTTGGAAGGAGTGAAATGTACTCGGAGTCCGGCCCTCCGAAAAAGTTGCAAAAGGATTCCAGTGTCCATAGATCCCTGCCCCGGCTGGCCCAGTGTTAACATCTCGCATATGAGTAGCTACGGTACGCGGAGCAGGGCCAGGCCCTTAGCGTTGGCACAGTACTATTAACTGCACCAGAGACCTGACACCAATTTCACCAGCTTTTTCTCCTAATGTCCTTTTTCTGTGCCAGGAGCCTATCCAGGGTCCTCACTGTACTTAGTCAGTATCCCTTAGTATCCTGCAGTCTGTGACAGTTTCTCAGTCTTTCCTTGTCATTCATGTCCTCAACACCCTTTAAGAGTATTAATCAGTCATTTTGTTGAATGTTCCTTGATTTGGGTTTGCCTGATGTTTTCCCATGATTACACTGAGGTGATGCATTTTGGGCAAAAATGCCACGGAAATGATGTTGTGTTCTTCTTAGTGCATTCTATCATGGGGTTCATGATGCTGCTATGTCTCATGACTGGTGATGTTGACCTTGACCATGTGGTTAAGGTGGTTTCTCCACTGTAATGTTAATACCTTTTCTTTTCTTTTTAGTTAATAAATATGTTGAAGGAACTAATTTGAAACTATGCAAACTCTGTCAAAGGTTTCTTAAAGGATCGCTGGCTCCTCATTCACAAGCCTCCTCACTTTCCTTAAAAACTCCAAAAGGTTAGGTTGGTATGATTTCCCCTTGCTATCTCAGCCTTGCGAGCACTTTGTGATTACCTTTCTGCTTGTTCAATGAGTTTTATTTTTCTTCTGCTTATAAATATAGCATACCTTCTTTGTCAAAAACAAACAAACAAACAAAAAACCTGTGGGGAGCTCATAACCACACTTTTAGAGACTGGTGCTTGTTATGACTGAGTGTGTACCCTGCCCCCAAATTCATGCTGAAATTCTAACCCCTAATGTGATGGTATTTGGAGGTGGGGGCCTCTGGGAGGTGATTAGGTCATGACAGTGAAGCCCTCATGAATGGGATTAGTGCCCTTATAAAAGGAACCCCAGAGAGCTCTCGCACCCCTCCACACCATATGAGGATAAACAAGAAAAAGGCCGTCTGCAACCCGGAAGAGGGCTCCCACCAGAACCTAACCATGTTGGCAGTCTAATCTCAACTTCCAGCCACCAGAACTGTAAGAAATAAATTTCTGTTGTTTATGGTAGTTTGTCATAGTAGCTTCAACTAAGACAGCACTATAGTTTGATGTGTATGTATTCCAGCGAACCTCTTTTCCTTTTAATATCACTGGAGTCAAATGCCATGGGCTTAATTAAATCCCAAGCCCACCATGGACTCCAGGCAAGTTAGTGAATTTTGAGTGCTGACTCACCAGCAGCTGTTATTTGCACATGGGATGAGCAAAATTAAATAATTTTTTTGGAAGAATTGTTCAGTAAGGTAGAAATAAAAAAATTTATGGCCTGTATTTAAGAAAAAACTCACTTGCACACTGCCATGGGGAAGGTGAGGTCACACAGGGGACACCTGCAACTCCAGATGCCACATCTGAACCGAGGTTAAAATTGTTCGTTGCTGAACTGCTTAAAAACCTGAGGGAAGGCTACCTGGTTTCCAGGATTTGCCCATTTCTAGTTTACCAAGCAAAGCTCCAATAAATGTATTGCCTATAAAACGTAAAAGCCTATAAATGTATCACTTATTTGTGTGATACATTGTCCAGATGACAATCAGGAAAAGGTCAGCTTTCCTACTGCTTTTTCCCCAGAACAGCAGCAAGAACAGCTAATGATGGTGGAGCATGTGCACTGGACACTGCTCTCAGTCTAAGCTCTTCACGTGCAGTAGTTCATTTAACCCTCATCATGACCCTTGCAAATAGGTGTCATTCTTGCCTCCAGTTTACAGATGAAGAAACTGAGGCACACAGCAGCTGAATAACTTGCCCAAGGGCACTCAGCTAGCAGCTAGTACAGCCAGGATTTAAACCCAGGCAGTCTAGCTCTAGAGTGTGTGCTCTTAGCACCACACTCTCCTACTGTCGAAGAATGCAAGCACAAGTTATCATCTGGAGGAGAGACAGTTTATGAATTAAGAGCTCTGGAGGAAGCTGAATTGAACAAAAATTCAAATGACCGAAGGAAACCACTTCCAGAATGGAAAGACCTGACAGAACCAAGGAGGGGCTTCTCAGGGTCTCACGAATATTTAGCAAATCACTAAGACACAGTCTGGAAACATCTGAAAACAATGTGTAGAAGGAAAAGAGAAAAGGAAGAAAAAGAGCTCCAAGTAAACAAGTTAAACAAGCGGATTATGTGAAAGAGAATCCAGCAGAGCTACTTTTGGTTTTGGTTTTTTTTTCTTTTTGGTAACAGAAGCCCAGAGTCAAGACAAGACTAAGATAGGTATAAGACCTAAAAGAAAAAAAGATGATCAGAAAACTTCAAGCTGTCATCTGTAAACAAACAAAATGGTGCTGCCCCCAGCCTCCACCCCCAGCCCAGGTACCCTATCATTCATTCCTCTACCACCAAGCTGCCTCCACAAGCCACAGTCAGCGGCTGCATTTCCCCGCTTCTCTGATGCAGTGCGAGCCGACTTCGGTGCTGAGTGGGAACTGAGCATGCTGGGATCACTGCGAAAAACCAGTGGCTTAGCCGCTCCTTGTCCTACTGGACCTCTGGGTGAATGGCCACTGCTGGCCACTGCCCCTTGTAGGAAGTCCTCTCTCCCACAGCACCCCGGTTCTGCTTCTCCCTACCCCTTCCTCTAGCACCCACATGGACCCAGGCCTGGCCTGCGATCCCACTTGCTAGCTTGGTAACAATGCCTTGGGCCTTAGTTTCCTGGCCCACAAAGTAGGGTAGTAATAATTGCCGTACACGGGGCTATTCAGAAGATCAAGTAAGGCATCTGAGCAAGCCCTCGCTACCTCATACTGGGCACGTGTTACAGTGCTCGGGACATTTCGATTCCCTACACATAAAGACTGGTCTTTGCCAAGAGGCCATCCTGAGCCCTTTTATTTTCTGTCTACATGCTCTACCTGGGGGGAGGGGATTTTATACCTGTTCTTACGGCTTTGACGTCCTCCTCTGGGCAAGTGTGTCTCACACCTTTATCTCCAGCCCCTACATCTCACCTGAGTTTCCAACCCATATTGCCCACTGCTCCTAGATATGTTTTTCTAGACCTCTTGAAGGCTTCTTAAATTCAACAAGTCCTAAAATACACTCTCCTCTGTCCCTCTCCAAATCAGTCTCTGCCACCCTCTCCACAAATTTTACCCCACTCCACAAGCAGGTCAATATTTCCACCATCTATTATCACCTTCCCTAAAACAAACAAACAAACAAACAAACAACGACTCTGGGTCATCCTCTAATTCCCAATCTCGCCTGAGTCAGACACTAGTATTTTTAGGTTCTGCCTCAAAACAGCGTGCCTTCTCTCCGCCATCACCATTGCCACCACCTTGTTCAAGCTCCCATCATCTCCCACCTGGACAACGGCCACAGCTGCCTGGCCTCCTCCCTGCAGCTCTGCTTCCCATGACAGTGTTATCGTCCTAAAAATAGCCTTGAGCATGGTGCTCCCCTGTGTTAAAGCCTTAGTGGTACAGCCCACAGGAGACAAACTGAAACTTGTCAGCCAGGCACTTAAGATGCTTCACCATCTGGCCCCAATATATCACCATCTGGCCACCTGAGCACCTTCGGGCTTTGATGAACTTGGGCACCTTCATACTCTCTCCCTTTTGCTTTATCCTTTACCTCTCAAAGCCCTACTGGTACAGTAACACTCAGCTCCCAGGATGCCTTCGCTGACTCAACAAACATCACTCCCTCCTTGTTTGTCTCCAGCACACCTGACACATGAATCTTTTGCCATTGTTGATATGCATGCAAGACACCTCCTTAACCAGAAAGGGGACCTTGAAGACAAAACGGCCTTTCTCTCTGCACCCAGCACAGAGAAAGCCTGGGTGGCTGTTAACTGAATCAAGAAGAGCAAAGTACTTATAAACAACAGGATGAAGCCCAGAACAACTAGTACACCTCATTGAACAACCATAAAATGGGAAAGGAAAAAATAACGGGGGTAGCTAAGAAATAGGAAGAGGGGATGCCAAAACGGAGAAACTGAGTTTCCTTATATGGAAGGAAAGAAAAGTTCCTGTTTTTGCTTTAATGATAGTAAATAAATATAGAAACATGCTATTTTTAGCACTAAGAGAATTCAAAAGTTTGTTCACCTTTAAAATTTGTTGAAAAGTGAAAAGGGGAAAACATTCTATAAAACAGAAGGTATAAATAGAGACAAGTAATATAAAAATTAAGAACTTAATTATACACAGAAAACATACAAATGAAATATCAACCACAAATTAAAGAGGATAAATTTATCCATAGTTAGAGAATCTTCAAGGTTAGATGAACAGAAGACAAAATCAACAGTATTTTGCTTGCAAGATATAACAAAAGTAGAAAATGTACCAAAATCACTAAACAAGAAATCTATAGACTGAAAAAAAAAGAATAGAGGACAAGCATTGCTTTAAATATTATCAAAAAACAAAAACTAAACATGCAACAAATAATCTTGAGAAACAACCAATCAAAAAGAAAAAAAAAAAAAGAAAAGAAAAAAACCTAGAGGAACTTTTTTAAGAAGAAAGGAATTAAATATTTGAAAGCAAAACCCCAAATATTTTGGAAGGACCACAAGAAAAGGAACTGTCGGGAGGTGCTGCCTATGAAAGGGGAACGGATTGCCTGAGGAACAGGAATTGAAAACTGACTTTTCACAATCTCCTTTGGTCCTTTTAAAGTTTTATAGTTCAACTAAAAGTTTTTGTGAAGAGACTAAAAATGATGGTACTGGTCAATTTAATTACAAAAAAGGAGGAAATGAAGTTGGGAAAATAGGACATTAAAAGAGGCAATAAAACTGTAGGGGAATACTATGTATGCCTTAATAAATTTGGATAAAACTAAATAGATGGATTTTTCTACTAAAAATGTAAAACTGTAACATTGGCAAAAATAAAATACCTAACTAGACCAACATCTCTAAAATAAAATTAAAAAACTACACCCCACAAAAACAAGTCTCTGTTTATTAGTGAATCCTTTCAGACATTACAGAAACTATTCACATCATAAAAATCATGCCTAAAATAGGTCAAGATATAGGTTACTAGTTTATTCTACCAACCTGATCTAAAAACTAGCTAAATAAAATGGAAAGAGAGAAAACTATAGACAAAGCTTACTTATAATTCATGCTTGAAAATTTAAAAGAAAATAATAGTAAATAGAATCCAGAAATAGGTTAAAATTTTTTATAGTGTCATGTCCACAGATCCCAAAAATTCATATGTTAAAATCCAACACCTATTGGTAGTTTAAAAATTCTAAAACTAATAATAAAGATATACTTTTTTACATTATTAAAGTATCTACTTAAAACTAATTGCCAATATTATACTTTGAGGAAGAAGTGAGCCATGCAGTCATTAAAAATATGCACAAATTGAAGAAGCATTTTATCACTGTTAGTTAATATAGTATCAGAAATTCCTTCCAAAACAAAGTAACATGAAAACAAGTAAGAAATACAAATGTGGTAAAGGCAGAGGAAAAATGTTTTGATATATAACACCACTGTATACTTATAAACCCAAAGGAATCACTTAAACGGCTATGATGACTTTGAAGTGACCAGAGTCATCACTAATATAGAAAAATCAATAGTATCTCTAGTCCTCAAACTTGACCAGACATGAAAATTACCCAGGCAGCTTTTTAACATGCCAAAGCCTACACCCCACCCCAGAAAAATTGCCTCAGAATCTCTAGGGGTGGGACCAGGCATTAGTATTTTATAAAGTTTTTGAGGTGATTCTAGTGCACAGTCAAGTAGAAATACCACCACTACATGTTTAATCATTTAAATATCAAAATATGCAATGCAGAGAAGTGTAACCAATCATGATATTCACAAATGGGAAGAGAAAGACTGCTGTAAGGAAACAGGAGTTCAAAAGAAGAAGCCTGAAAGGGAATAGAGGTGGCTGCTGTGCAAATGTCTCCAGTCCACAGCAGTTTGGGCAAAGAAGTGAGCAGTTGCCCAGCTTCTTAGAGGGGGACATGACGCATGGCCACACAAAATGATGGCAGCAATTAGTCTCCGTACAAGAGCTACTGAGATAGAAAGTGTGCATGAGTCTTTTTTTTTTAAGCTGAGCCATCCTGCCACCTGTTGGCAGCTCAGCAGCAGCTTAGCTCAGGCCAGGAATTGAACCGGCAACACTGTTGCTCAGAGCTTACACCCTTGAGCAAGCTCTTAACCAACTGAGCCACTCGGCCGGACCCCATGAGGTTTAATAGAGGCTGCGGTGGTACAGGGTTACCCGCATACTTGTGTGAGGTTATATAATTTCTAGAAATGCAACTGCTGAGTCAAATGGTATGTGCCTTTAAAAGTGAAAGATTAATTTTTAAAGATCCTAAAGGTGAGACAGAAGAAACCTGATGTGTAGATAATAAACAAAACATCATACTTAATAGGTAGGATTGGAGTGGGAGACAAACAGGGAAGCTGGGGGTAGACAAGATGGCTCAGTGTTGCGAGGTAGGAGGCACAGAGACTGACATACAGGAAACTCCTGGTGATTCCAATCTCGCTTTGCCCTTCCCATTAACTTAGCCCCCACAGCAGAAACCTGGAGAAGGAAGGCGGGAACCATGTGGCTATGTGTGAGGCGTTTTGAGGCAGGAGTCAGTGTGAACATGAGCATGAAAAAATGTGTGTACGAGTTTACTTGTAAATCAACTTGTCTTGTGCCATTTTTAGTTTAGAGGATTGATACACAAGACTGCTGAATAGTTTTTACTCAACCTGATGACTCAAAGCTAAAGAATGAGCAAGCTGAAACATATCATATATCCAACAGTAAGTAGCCCTGCTGCAATCCACCATGAGACAGGAAGTTCCAGAAGCAACCATTGTGGGAAAAGTCCCATGGGCTGGGTGGCCCCAGGCTTGTGGAGAAGCAGTGAGGTTGCCATGTCGAAGTCAGGGTGCTGTGCACAGAATGTCCAGCACTATGTGCCACTGAGGACTCTGACTCCATGTCCTCCCCTTTCTTTCCAAAAATTTCTACTCAGCATTCTGGATGGAAAAAGGCTCTTAACTTACAATGAAAAGCAGTGTAATAGATTTCCTTGATTTAAAAAACTTTGACAACCACCAACGAAAAACCCCCAAGTCTAAGCTTGCGAATGGCTGACTAAAAGACTCAACAGGGTTCCCAACTCAAATATAATAAATAAAGAAAACTTTACTAGGGCACATCAAGTAAAGACTATGTCTGTTTACACTGATTAGTTGCCGGTCTGCTTTGTGTTTACTATGAAATTTAGCATTGAAAAATGTTTCCTATTCCTGGGGGCAGTGCTGCACATCTTGTAGAACACAGCTTGGAAAACTGATATTCAAATTAGTGTAAATGATATTCAAATTAGTGTTCTAGTTTTTTAAGTCAGACATTTAATTAAGCAGAAGTGTAAGTTTTGCACTCAGACTAAAAGCTGACCTTATGCTAAACCGCACACCACAGACACAAAACAGACAATCCTACGTTTATAATACTCAATGGTCAACCTAAGATACGAGTATAACAGGTTCCTATCAAGTGATCTAAATCACCTAAGTTGCATATTTAATGCAGATTTTTAGATTAATCCAAAAAAGAATCATTTAATCAAAGAGCTCAGCAATAAAAACTGAGAGAGGAGAAAATAAAGAATGTTTAACAGCAATACAAAGATGAAATATGGCTATAAAGAGTTAGGCATTACGAAAGTATGGTAATTGTTATGACAAGAAACTTGCTAAACTTCAGAAGCATGCTATTTACCTGGGAAACATACTTTTTGCTTACTTCATTAGTTTCTCCAGTTTCTCTCTTCGCTTTATGCAGCCCCATATGCATCTTTAAAAGTTCACTTATTGCTTCTGCGTTGCAATTCAGTCCTATAAAAGAAGCAGCATAGCATCACTTAATGAGAAGAGAGTTTACTCTTTTCCTTAATGAGAAAAGTATATTCTAGGAAGCTGAATTATCCAATCTCATCAATCACCTTTCCTAATTCATTTTCACCAGAAACTATACACAAACAGAAAAACCAAGGGGGTGGGGCGAATAAACAGAGGTCATTAAAATACAAACTAGCAATTTAAAACTATTGAAAATGCTAGGAGAAACTGAAAAATATAAATGAAAATAAGGCCAACTAAGCTGTCTCTGATAATAGATCAGAGCAAGATGATTCATTAAAATCTTTAACACTCTTTCCACCAATGAGTTTCCCTCTCTTCCTCCTAGCTAAGTTTAAGATGGCTTAGCAGAAATAATACACTAACTGATGTGTATGTTACGTACAGCTTCGAGGATTCACACCATTAAGGATGAGCTATTTTCTGAAGCTCTTCCATTCACAGCCCTGGGGTTTCCTGGCACGGATTCTAGGGGTACCAAAAATGGTCTAGGCCAGGGGTCGGCAAACTGCGGTTCGCGAGCCATATGCAGCTCTTTGGGTACATACATGTGGCTCTGAAGTAAAATGGAAAATGAAAATAAAACCATCACAGTTTCATTTATAAAAATTTTAAGGGATATTCTTCACATAATGGTGATTTCATTTTGTTTATGGCTCTCAAATACTTTTTAAATTGTTTTGAGGGACAGGATTGGCTCTTCCGTCTCAAAAGTCTGCCGACCTCTGTTCTAGGCTGTGAGTTCCAGGCCAAAGAACTATGTTATCTTCATCTCTGTCTCTGACCCTTACCCCTATGTTGTGCCCTTCTGCCCAGTGCCAATGATGGGCACACAGTAACTCTTGGTGAATGAATGAGACAGTAATTATGTTTTCAACAAACCACCAGAGGTGCTGGGATCTTAAAATTACTTGTGAAGCAGTTGAAAAACCACTGCTTTGGAGTTCTTTACTTCTTTCCTAAAGCATTCTGTTTGGTTGAGGTGCCCGTTAGCAGTAAAAAGGCCCTAGAGAGAGTATAGCGGGGGTGCTCAGAACCTCAAACAGAAGAGAGCATCAGTGCACTAGAAAGGGTCAGGACTATGAGCATCTGTGACTGTAAACAAGTCTGCCCCTCAGAAAAGCACCCCTTATCAAAGTAGCTCTCTCCTATTTATCTTACACCATCATTCTGTCTTTAACATACACACAGCCAGCTTTGCTTCTGTCGGCCACTGTTCTGAGAGCTTCAACTGCATTAACTAATTCAATCTTCATAACAACCCTATGAGGTGGGTTCTGTTCTTCTAATTGCCCAGATGAGGAAACAGGCGCAGAAAGGCTAAGTCAATTGTGTGAGGAAGCGTATGCAGGGGCTCTGGGCCCCCACAATCTCGCAGTAAGCTGCAGTCTCACCCACCCCCTGCACGTCCTTTTGCTGTCATGGGATAGGACAGTAGCTTCATGTCTAGTAAAGTTCGCTCATGTTGGAAAATTTCTCTAGTTAATATTTTACTGAAAAGCTTAACTTTTAATTCTCCACAACTTAAAAACTGACCTTTTCTTATTTTAAAAAATGATCCGGTGCACATCACAAGAAGGAAATCTTGATTTCACGGAAGTCGGAGGCAATAGTTCCTTTAAGGTGAACACCTGTTCACATTCACCCGCTACTTCAGCTTGTTATATTTATTCCAGATATTCTGCTGTGCTTACCAGATTCCTTCTACCTTTATAATCACAAAGCCCTCGCTCAAGCAAGCCACTTCTTTTACTCTAATTCGGTTGACTGGCGCATGCTAATGATGCCAAAGGCTGCCAGTTCAATCCACTACAAACCAGCTTGCTTTGTTTGCTTCATGTCTACAAATCGTCACCTGGATGGCATGTTTTGGGTGATAAGAGGAGCCAAATGAGAGTGTGCAGGACACCAAGCAAAAATAACACTTGCAGGAGAAACCCGTCCGCAGGTAACACAGAGGCAGAGGCATGAACTTCATTCAGAAAGAAAAGTTTCGTGATCACTGGCAAAGCACGTCTACCTTTCTGAGGCTCTGTCTTCTCAATCTCAGGACATTAGCCAGAATCTAACCCAAAGACCCTCCTTCAAAAAACAAAACAGGTGTAAGATAGAAATAAGAAATTAAGGTTTTTAGTTTTTGCACAAACTTGCTTAAATGATCTGAAAACTGAATTTTTTATTCTTGACACCAATTCTCACTGTCAATAAAAAGCACTTGTGAGGGTTTTAGAAAGTGTCACAAAACTAGCAGTGCAGTACAGCAAACCATCAGAAAAACCTCACTGCAATTCCACATGTATATCCTAGATTCTTCAAAAGCTACTATTTATTTTCATAAAAATAAAAGCTGCTCCATCTCCAAGTAATACGAAGTTATTTAAAACAGGCTTTTTCAAATTAAAAGAAACCAATCAGTATCAGTCTAGATCATATTTTAACATAACCCAGGGGGGGCCGGCCAAATGGCTCGTTGGTTAAGAGTTGGCTTGGGAGTGCGGGCTCTGAGCAGCATGGCCGCTGGTTCGGATCCCACATTAGGACCAGTGACACTGCCCTCTACAGCTAAGATGGTGAACAACAGCTCGAGCTGGGCTGCAGTGAGCTACCATGAGCAGCCGTCCAATGGCCGGCAAGCGACTGCCTCACCTGGGAAGAGCGCAATGATCACCATACCAACATGGGCCAGTGAGGTGACGTCCTCCACAACTATTGGGTTGTAGGAAAAGTCATGACATATTTTTTCTATGCTTTTCGTTGCAAAAATGCATCATGACTTTTCCGACAACCCAATAGACTAAAGAACAAAAGGACAGCAACTTGTCTGTTCCCCTTCCCGATTCCCCACCACTGTTCCCCTCCCCCAATTCCCAATAAAATCTTTAAAAACAAACAAACAAACAAACTAAAAAACATAACCCAGGGCCCATTTAAGGTAGAAGTTTTACCAGCTATAAAGACAAAAAAAGCAAAACTATATTCCTTAATTGTTATTTTGGAGAGACACCCACTTGGGATCATCCAACTTCAAGTTTTCCTGCCCACAGGTACCAAAGAACTTTCCCAATGTACTAATGCTATGAAGCGCATGGGTTCCAACAGTAACAAGGTAACTATGACAACAAAGCCACAGCTATTTATGATATCACAAACTCTATATGATGTAAGTTTTACAAATTGAGGTGAAATTCACTTGACATAAAATTCACCATTTTAAAGTATACAACTCAGCGGCATTTAGTACATTCACAATGTTTTGCAATTGTCACTTCTACCTGGTTCCAAAACATGTTAGTCTCGCCACAATGAAACCTTGACCTCGTCAAAGCAGTCACTACCATCCGCCCTGCTCCAGCCCCTGGCAGCCACTAACATGCTTTATTGTCTTTGTGGGTTTACCTTTTCAGATATTTCATATAAATGCAATCATACAATATGTGGCCTTTTGTGTCAGACCTTCTTTTACTTGGCATGATGTTCTGAGATTCTTCTACATTGCAGCATGTATCAGTACTTCATTCCTTTTGATGGCTGAAAAATCTTCCATTGTATGAATACATCACATTTTGTCCATCCACTCATCCATTGATGGACATTTGGGTTGTTTCCACCTTTTGGCAATGGTGAATAGTGCTGCTATGAACATCGGTGTACAAGTATTTGTTTGAATACCTGTCTTCAATTATTATGGGTATAGACATAGTAGAATTGCTGCATTATATGGTAATTTTATATTTAAGTTTTTGAGGAATCGACAAACTATCTTCCACAGTGACTACACCATTTTACATTTCTCACCAGCAAAGCATGAGGGTTCCAATTTTTCTGCATCCTCACCAACACTTTTTATTTTTTGTTTGTTTGGGTGTTTTAAAATTATAGCCATCCTATGGGTGTGAAGTGGTATTGCATTGCAGTTCTGATTTGCATTTCCTTATGACGAATGATACTGAACGTCTTTTCATGTTTGTTGCCCATTTGTATATGTGCATCTTCTTTGGAGAAATGTCCAATCAAGTCTTTGCCTGTATTTTAATTGGGTTGTTTGCCTTTTGTTGTTGAGTTGTCAGAGGTTTTTGTTTTTTTGTGGTTTTTTAAAAAACATATTATGAATCATGGGTCCTTATCAGGTTTGAAAATCACGTTCTCCCATTCTGTAGATTGTCTTCCCAGTTTCTTTCTTTTTTTTTTTGCACTGTGCAACCCGCTTCAGTGCCTGCAGCCTACGGGCAGAGGCCAGGCAATGGTTTGGGGCCACAGTTTGCTCTAGCATGGGGCACTATGAGAGGTTCAGGGGGATGGACCTGCTATAAATCCAAACCCATGCATCCCAGTTTCTTAATAGTGTCCTTTGCTACACAAAAATTTTAAGCTTTGATGAAGTCCAATTTATCTATTTTTGTGGTTGTTGTTGCTTGTGCTTTTGATGTCATTTCTAAGAATCCATTGCCAAATCCAAGGTCATGAATATTTAGCCTTATGCTTTCTTCTAAGAGTTTTGGCTCTTATGATCCATTTTGAGTTCATTTTAGTATATGGTATGAGATTGGGATCCAGCTTTACCCTTTTGTATGTGGATATCCAGTTGTCCCAGAACCATTTGTTGAAGAAATTGTCCTTTCCCCCCATTAAATGGTCTTGGCATCCTTATCAAAAATCAATTGCAATGGACTCTCAATTCCATCCTATTAATCCATATGTCTATCTTTATGCTAGTACCATACTATTTTGATTATTGTAGCTTTTTAAAATTGGGAAGCATGAGTCTTCCAGCTTTATTTTTCAAGACTGTTTTACTATTCAGTTCTGTGCAATTCCATATGGATTTTAGGATCAACTTTTCCATTTCTGCAAAAGAGGCTGCCAGGGTTTTGGTAGAGATTACATTGAATTTGTAGATTGTTTTGGGTAATAATGCCATCTTTATAATATCAAGTGTTCCAAACCATGAACATGCGATATCTTTCCATTCTGTGGTGTAATTTTAAGTTACCTTAAAATGTCCTTGATAAGGTAATGCAATAACTTCTTTTAGTTGTGTGTGTTATCTCTGTGGTAATCTACAAACACCCTGGAGTAATATACAAATATGAAGTTTACATTTGCCATGCAGAGTCCAATACTTATATTCCAGAGGACCGTCAATTATTCAGGGTCTTACTCTTTGTTTTTGTCTATGGAAAAGGTCAGAACTCAAGGGTTTTTAGTTAATTTTCTTCGGAAAAGATCAGAACTCAAGGGTTTTTAGTTAATTTTCTTCGGAAAAGATCAGAACTCAAGGGTTTTTAGTTAATTTTCTTCATCTTCAGTTCCTAGTCGAGGAATTGATACTCATGAGCTTTATATGTTCACTGATTAGAATAACTTGAACAGACTTTATAGAATGGTATCATTAATTCTCTTTCATATAGTTCAAATCCCAAATAATTGATAGGAAACACTAGCTACTTTCCCAAAGACTGTGCTCAAACAGGCTTCTTAGTGTTAGCTTGAAGTGTCAACTATAATTGGGAGGGAAGGCAGGAAGAGTTTAAAAGTCTTTTCGCTATAAATGTTTTTGCTAGTCTATGAGAGAACAATTGTTTGAAGTTATAAATGTAACTTGGCTGGACACAATCTGTTCTTTGCTCTCACATCAAAATTAGAACTGAAGACAACATAAGTGACCCAGGAAAAATAACTGTGGCTTTTCCGAAGACTAGCAATTTCAAGGAAATTATATATTCCCCCAAACTAAAAGTCATTTTAAGACCAGGAGGTTATTAGTCTGAGGGGCAGTGATTGCTTCAGTTCCCATGTTTGGTGGAAACTTTTCAAAGATCCAGCTCATACCTCCTGTCAACCTATGGGTCACATGAAGCTCACGGTCCAAGGTGATCCAGCAATATCAAAAAGGACTTTAAGACTCAAACTGCTTATAAAGAACTTCAATCAGAAAATACCATCTGGTGTTGACATAAACAACTGACAATCAAAATCCTGGGAAAAAGAAATCCAATTCCATGTATTTTTATCATCTATAATGAAACCAAAGACAATAAAAATATCTTCTGGCAGGTGCTCAGGGTCAGTGCCTTGGCAGGGATGTTCGCCAATGCAAAGTTAGAATGTCTGATATTTGTTCTGTTTTTGTCTATTGAAGGGGTCAAGGAAAAGAGACGAGGAAAAAAATAGACCTGAGCAAGAAAAGGGGCCAGAAGATAAGCAGGTAAAGACCCGGACACAGTAAGGTCACAGACAAAGTCCAGGGAAGCAACAGCCCAGTGGGTTGTCTGCTGGCTGAGTCCTCCATCGAACATCAGAATACCTTTTAGTACAGTTATCAATAAAGCTGGTCAGTGTGACGTCTGTGGTGGACGCTCTCATAGCATGGGATGGTGGTAAGTTCCATAAATTCTTCTAGAACTGGAAAGCCCTTATAGCATGGCAGGCGGAGAGGGCACCCTTTTCTATGACCCTGCCACTGCCTAATGAGGGCCCATCTTCAGCGGCCATACAATTTCCCGTCCTCTAAGTGTTTTCAACAAGCTCGCTGAAGAACTGGGCCTCTCCCTCCACACTTCCTCAGCTGTTTGCACCCAGTCACCTTGAACTCCATGTCAAGATTTAGGGGACAGGTGGGGAAAAGGGGCAGTGCCCTAGGAAATGGAATAAAGGTCTTATTCTCCTTGGCTGGTGATGGTGCAGAGGGAAATGCAGTCTACAAG